>NW_003211409.1:259924-263588 GCF_000006405.1 Perkinsus marinus ATCC 50983
TGGTTATCTCAAATGATACATCGACTTATCGTGGATTGGCTTCTATTGAATGCTATACTGTCAACTCGGAATCTTTATGTCTAAGCCCTGTTACTCTCGTGACAGATATATCTGGTGCGTGTCCACTTCCAATGAGGTCTCTACGAGGTGTCTCGCACTAAGGTGATTTATATAACGTCCTCTACCAGACCCCTAACACGCTCTCTTCTAGAACGTACTAGGAATCTGCTAGATCGGCTACAACTCTAAAGGTATTAGAGTTGCTGGCTCTAATTCGTGACTCTCTCGCTGTCGTGGTTCTAGTGATGTGTATGCGTGCATCTATCTATATCGTCATATTTCTAGCACCTAACGTTCTAGTATTATATAGATTATTGGTATATCTATAGAGCAGTGTCTGGTAGTTTCTATCTCTATTCGATGATTATCAACATGCGCTGTCTAATTGTGCCGGTGAAGTCGATATTGTATCTTGCGCCACCTTGCGCCGCGATGATCTATTTTAGCTATAAGATAGTTCATTGTCCATTCTAGAGTTGAGAACTATTGTAGTTTGCGATCTATTCCAGTACGCTTTCTACTTCCTTGTACGTTCATAGATTTCTAGTTGTCTCACCTCTATGATCAGCGAGTTCTATCACCAATGATTACTATGAGGAGGATAAGCACTCTATCTTGGATTAAGTGGCCTAGACGATTATTGGCCGTGGTCTATCTATTAGGTGGTATAAGGAGATGCTCTAGTAGTTAGTATCTACGATTGCATCCGCTATGACGATATCTACATTGGTATCACTATCGATGTCCCTAATGACATCTCTACTTTTTCTCTATAGATCATAAACTAGATTCGTATACCTATATTGTATTTGTCTGCTTTATATAGTCAATTAAGGTATGGTTTATGAGATGGTCTCTACAGATGTGTCTAAACACGGACCATCTACGGGGTATGTGCTGACCCTCAGGCAGCGCAGGATTCTATGGCGCTCGCCTAGAATCTAACCGTTTCAATCAAAGGCTTTATTGGACTAAAATACTGGATTTAAGTTCGTTTGATCCTTGTGATCTACCCGTCCGTCTACTCTGGTGGTCTATCATCGATCTCTATTGTGATCTCTATCTCGTCTACATATAGAACTGTATCTGATCTGTATTATCTATGCATTCTATTAGTGAGTCGCCGCATTGTGTTATGCAGCTGTCGGATTCTGGGCTCAGTTCTAGTGAACGCTTTACACCTGTGCAATCTACTTCGCACATCGAACCACCCTCCAGAAATTCTGAAATTTCTGGTACCTGTTTACGCCCATTGTCCGCACAGCGCTTTTACTGGGCGCGCGCTTTTTGCAATCAACACGCCAATTCAAAGGTTCGTGCAACCTTTACAACAGCAGTTGGTTCTTTCAACAATGCTACGTCGTGCCTTTGTGAGGTTTCGTGGGTCGGTGTTCCAGATGCCGTCTACACCAGTGTATCCACTTACTACTACTAAGAAGGTAGCCCCGCCCACTGCCCTTGCTAAGAGGACCCCTGAACAACCATTCGGCTGGGGATCACCTGTTAGGGAGGACAGAGCATGGAGAGTTGGTAAGGCTTCATCACAGTGACCTGGCGCTACTGTATTGGTCCTTTTCTCAGTCCCGAGGAACTTCATTATTCTCGTGATCGTCTACTTGTCGGGTTGGGCGGCTATCAAGACCATGCTACCTAGAGGTGGCAGTATCTTGGGGCAAATCTACGGTGGTCCTCCTAAGGGTCGGCTTATCTAAGATGCTCACAAGCTGCATATCACTCGCACACGGCACTCCGAGGGGTGTCTTATTATTGTTATGATGATGATAGTCGGCCCATGAGGAATATTTGAGAGCATTTTTATATCGCGTTAAATGGGCGTTGCGTACAGTGTAGTGGTGGGAACTACAACCGCACCTAGGAGGTTGCTTGACAATGCCATGGTCTACCAATGAGTGGATTTCCCGTCTACTATCTCGTAATGAAATTATGGTAGACGTTGTTCGAGGCGGCAGTGCTAAGGTACGCTCGCACACGGCGTTGGAATATATGTTCGCTTTCTTCAACTGAACTCGGGAGTTTCCTCATTTATTATAGGAGTTTATACGTGGGTATATTCGGGACCCGAATTTCGAGTGGAAGTGTATAGAAACAAATGCGAATTTGTCGAAATTACCTCAAAAATTTCATATCGCCGACCACACATGTAGTTGACCATGTGCGTATTTTCCCACACTGACCGAGAGTCACACCCCCGAGCTCACAATTACACTCATCAGGTATACCGGAAAGCCTTTCCGACTTCGGAATGTACTTGGGATGACTACTGTCAAATGCTTTCCAGACTGTCACTATTTGGTACTCCTCAAGTCTCATGAAAATGACATCATTTTCGAGATCAGATGCTGACAGTGTATTTTTCTATAGAGACGGGTCGCCTTATTTCAGTAGGAAAAAGAGCCCATATTTTGCGTATCTAGATGGTGAGCATTTGAAGCATCAGAAACTCACGAGAGAAGTTCTTCTTGTTGTTGTCAGGTGCCTCGGTGGTCTGTAATAAATGTGAGCGCGCATGGCCTTGGGTTGATTCGATTTGCAACGAGCTCCGCAAGTATCAAAGTCTTATTACGATTCCGGCCATGAGTAATGGTACAGGTTCTTCCTCCACGTGTATGGGGTGGCGTATTTGACGCCTCCTAGGCGGTTTGCGGTGCGGCCTCACTCTGATTGCGAGGTTTGTCGGGAAGGCTATTGTTGACGGCTTTGTTTTTTCCGATTCGATGACGAACGGAAAACGCACATGCATGCTGTACAGATCAATAGTCTACAAGCAATCTATATTCTAGTATACTTGAATCTAGCGTGTTAGAGGTATGAGTATTATTTTGATGATAGTGTGTATCGTGAGAAGTGAAGGCCATTTGTATCAACCAGTGTGGGAATATATGTTTAGTTCCCTCAACTGAGCTCATAAATTTCCTAACTATATTATGAAAAATTCACACGATTCTGGATGGAAGTGTACAAAAATCAACGATAATTTCTCAAAATTTCCTCAAGATTTTCATATTCCTAGCAACACATGTAGCTGACCATGTGCACATATTCCCACACTGGTATCAACAGTTGAAGCCAGACGTTCCTTCATGTAGGATGCTCTAATACTACAATGTAAGGGCCGAAAGCATTGGGATGTATACGACAGTTCCTCGAGTCACCCCTACCCTGGCGAGGAGGTACTTATAGGAGTTGCTTGTCAAGGGTTATATCAGCGTGCTGGTTGTGGACAGGTTGGAAAGGACATGCCTATAGACAACTTGGGTGAGCCGCTGTACAGTGTGACGCTGGAAGAGGGCGACTTGTTGCTCATACCGCGAGGGGTCATACATCGGGCTAGGGCTTCACAGGAGCAGGGCAGTTTACATATAACAGTTAAGGTACTAAAACGACGCTTTATTGCTGTAGTTGATGGTTTGGATTTCATTCTTAGATACCCTCCAGTGACTTGTCGTATGGCATGATGATTCAGCGTGGCGTCGGCTCGGTGGGTGTCGGGTCTGGGTAGTGGTTGTTAAAGAGATGTGATGCAGTTACTACGAGATTCGGAATCTCTACCGCTCAATGTGGACTACTTCTGTCGGAGATCAGT
>NW_003211409.1:263688-273811 GCF_000006405.1 Perkinsus marinus ATCC 50983
CCTTTTCGGGTCGGAGTGTCAGAGGAGATCAGGGATGCATTAACTGCTATAAGGAATAAGGTGTGGTGGATTTGGTTCAGTGGTAGAGCGAGTAGTTGAATATCCATAGGGCGTGGGTTCGAACCTAACTCTCTTGCCATAATCAGTGGTGTATTCCATCAAGTATATCACAACACTTGCTTAGTTCGTCATGGGCAGCGCTTTATCCATTTCCATCATCGTGTGTCCGCCTTGTGTCACACCTTGTGTCACCATGGTCTACTCTGTCGTAGTTATCACCGGAATATCTGGAATCTCGGCTGCGGGAGAGGATAACCAAGATCAACTCAGAACAAGAAGCGGCCTGTAAGGCATGTGTGAGCGTATTGGACTTACCTCTGTCCGTCTTCTCATCGGTCTTCATCGCTAGATGGCCCTGCCTCGACCACCAGGCGTCATCTGTGACAACTCCCTTGTACGGATAGCATATGACGTTAAGTGTGAGCTGGAGGAGCCTACGAAAGAGCGACGCTGCCCTACGGTGATAATGTGTGGGATGGATACTGCATAGCGAAGGCAACTCCCATGTACAGCACAGAATTTGCCTCGCGAGTGGTATGTGTTAGCATTATTTCTCGCCGGTTTTGGACCATTTTTTTTTTCGTCTGTGAGCTCGATATTTCAAAATGGTATGGAAATAACTTATTTTATAGTAAAAAAGCCTCGTGAAAAATGCCATGAATAGGATTGTTATTTTGTCGAATAGTTGAGGTTAGCTGCTGTAGGACCATCGATGCGTTATTCCATCAGGCAAGATTCACCCGAGTAACTGACGAGAAACTGGAGGTGCGAATCCGGCCAAACGACGTGTGCCTTCTGGAGGGCCTCACTACAGCTGCTCCTCTGGCCTTCGTTCGAGTTTCCGAGTTACCCTGTCGAGACGTTTTTGAGAAGATCAGCGTGCTGAGTATCCTATACCATAAGGGCTGCATCGAACTTGATGAAAGTCGGTAAACAGATTTATAATACTAGCGAATTTGTTCCCTCCCTTTGAAGGCATTCAACTTAGTGTCAACTTGTCGTGAAATACCAATACGGTTCATCCATGTGTTATGTTGTTCAGTGCGGGGGTCATGGTCTCGTCAGTTAACACGGATGTCCCTATACGAGGCTCCTTGAAAAGTAGGACGTTGGTCGGTAGGGGCAGAGAGGCGGCAAGTGGAATAACAATCGATTTCGAAGAGGGTGACACCAGTAGACTGCGATTTACGGAGTGTATCTACGATGGTGTATAAGCTCAGTCTCTACAGAGATCTCATCGTGGACTGACATGGAAAGTCGAGAGAAGATCAGTAATAGATGGCTGAGGAACGATTCGCATGGCACCAATAGCCTTGGGAAGTAGGGCCATGGGCATGCTGTGGGGCGTCGCTCAGATATTGGCTATAGAAATATACAGTAGAGCCGCCGCCGGGGGATCTATTGCTTCCATGGGCTTCCTGCTGGGAACGATGCAGATGCGGGAAGCATCGTATGACGTCATAGATCGTGTCTTGTTGTATAGCCTTTGCAAGGGCACCCCTTGTGAAAATTCACGAGGCGGAAGGTCATACTGACATGGTAGTCGGATCCACGGGAAATTAGATATCGGCAACTGTGACAAGTTGCAGAATAGCCAAAAGCACAAGATGAGCTTCTGTGACAGCATGGAATCTTAACCCGACCAGCTTGAGGAGTCTCAAGGACCTGCACATTGTGGGCAAAAGGAAGGCGCCGCCGGTCGAGGTTTACCGTTGTATTCGATCTCCATGCTACTGTTGTCGGATTCACGTTTACTTTAACGAAATAGTGTTGGGTTCTTGCCGTAGTGGTGGATGGTGGCGATGACGGAAGTATAAAGTAACGAATTGAGATATGAAGAGGAACGTGCTGCTAACAGACTTCTTCAAAAAGGTGGAGAACCCTAAAGCCACTAAGATACCTAAAGTGACAGTTGTCTCGAGAGTACCGGAGACCATTCGGCTGATGGCCTGGAACGCTGGTGGGTTCTTGGTGAGATATGGCGGACCTTCATTGGTTGTACTTAGACAGTTTACTGAATCGAATTAAGAACAAGGAGACGGCGAAAGAGATAGCCAAAGTCGTGAAGGACCATGACGTGAACGTCCTGTGTGTCTGCGAGGTGGGGTCTACTTGTCTTTGAAGTGATGGTATCTCAAGGCTTGTGATACCATCACTTGGCCACTTCTTGAGACTCAAGTTGATAGCATATACCCGGTTGGGGAGATATCGCATATACGTGTCGGGGGAATTGTGAGGAAATTGTTGGTGATTTTCTTGTAAGCTTCCAACTCAAGTCGTCTGGTGCTTTTTATAACGGCTCATCGACAGGCGACCGAGCAACCGTATGCTCTAACAGTAGTATACATTTTCGAATCAACTTCAACACGATAGATCATCTGCTGGTGCGACGTTGAGTGTCGAAGTGTGCAAGTCCAGATTACTAGGATGTCGTTGTTTCTTCATCAAGTGTGCCCGTTCGACAGGTCCGTATGGCGTGTGAGTCCTGTTCCTCCACAGGGGCGATTGACCGGGTGAACTCGAATCAGGGGGCGGAGCGAGATCTAGTCGTGAACTTCCTCACACGTCAATGTGGCTTCGATCAGCTTTACTTCAGCTTGAGAAACATAAAACAGGTGCACTGGTGACACTACTGTTGGTCCGTCACTGTTGGCTCTAGCAGGCTGGAGTGGGCATGTTTATGAGGAAAATGCCTAAACCCGATCGGGTCCATTTTAAAATCCCTGGCACTGAAGTTGGCGGCGACGGCTTCCACCATCCTGAGGGGCGAATCATCTTAGCCGACTTTGCTTCTGAGAACCTACAGCTTCTGCTCACATACGGTAGGCAGCAAGGCATTGAATAGCGGGCAACTGCGAAGGTGTCTGTTAGTGCCCAACAACGGGTGGACTGAAGACTCCTTTGCTAAACGACGACGGTTTGACTGTGAGGTTAAGAGCTTCCTCGCGAATGCCAAGTCCCAGGGGGAAAGGATCATCTGGCTTGGAGACTTGGTAGGTTGCCAACACACACAGTGATACTGTTGTTTATGATATCGAGTACGAATTGTGGAGTATTTGCCTCACCAGTGTTGGGGGGATATGCACATGGTCAACTAGATGTGTTGGTGACGATATGGAATTCTGAGGAAATTTTCAGAAAATTCTCATAGGTTTCTGAACAATTCTACCCGAATTGGTATCTAAACTCTTATAATTAGTGAGGAAACTCCTGCGCTCAACTAAGGAAACCAAACATATATCACAATACTGGTCCTCCTTCATGAACGTTCGGCCTCTTTGTGATTCTCCTAAGTCGATCGAAGTACTTCATATTTCAGAACGTAGCTGCCAGTTGGAACGACGTCGGTCCCAACCCTGCATGGTTCAGACGACAGAAGCAGAGTCCAGGCTTGTGCGATGATGACGTCGGGCAGCCAGGCTTCACCCAAGCTGAGCAAAATAGGTCAGCTCCCTAGGCTCGCACCTCCAGCTTAATATCGGCATTAGGTTCGCTGAGCTGTTAGAGGCAGGGGGTCTGATCGATTCCTATCGGCAGTGCCATCACGAGGAGGATTGGGAGAAGGACGCTACTTGGAGGGGGGCTCCAGGGAAGCCCCCGAACCCACCAGAGTAGGTGCGGTGTCCCGTCACTCTCTCAAGTCACTCGAGTAGGTTCGGTAGATTCTATGGCAAAGGGATGCGAATCGACTATGTTCTCGTACCTGAGTCTATGAAAGATGATGTAGGAGTGTTGTTCTACAACGATCGTGGTTGAACCCGCCTTGCAGATACTTAGTGTCGAGAATCTAGGCATTGGTAAGGAGCGTAAAGGGTTCATGGGAAGTGACCACGCCCCTCTCCTCGCGGCAATCAAGGTTAGCCAACCCGCAGTGTTATCCGAGGACCCGGTAGGAGACACTAGTCACTGCGAGTTAGCCTCGAGGGGGTCGATGGAAAGAGACGTGGAAACACCGCCCTCCGAAGTTGTCGAACTCGACGATTAGCTCGGAGACTCAATGAGTGTTTTATTGTCTTTCGAATTGAGATTCATGGTTCGAGTGTTTCGTCAATAAACGGCAATCATCATTGAAGATGTTCACGTCATTCGCATGCTGTGGTCGGCTACTAGTAGATGCCTATCACCCAAAGTGTTTCATCGCTGTATTAGAGCGAGCTATAATAGCTGCGCATAATGCGGTCTAATACGTCCAACATGCATAGGGAATCTGCCAGATATTACAAGTCCTAATCTAGTCGAATAAGAATGCCTCACCTCGCACCACTCTCCCAGTCTTGGCAGTGCCTCGCTAGACCTTGATAGCCTTCTTGCTGTTATGGCTACTTTCGCCCCATCGATTCTATTCTATTACGATCTACAACCCCTCTGACTGCGGAAAACTCGGCAACCCGATACCTTAGAGAAGGTGGAGTGGCTGTTCGACAAGAAAAAAGATCACGACACTATACTTGAGAGAAACTTAAACGGTCTAGCTCAAAGACCTCCCCTCGAGGAGCTGATCAAAGTTTCATGATCATCAACGTCCCGAGAAGGATAGAAACAACAACAGTCATTTCATTCTGCAAACTCGAATATGCATTCGAGGTTGTCGAGCCAGATGAACCATCATCAGTACTAGCAACAGTGGTCGTCGTAGGGACCTGATCATTTCCATTATTGCCACTTTGGGTAGTATAAGCAGCAGCAGTAGTCGCAGAAGTCGTTGTGAGTTCACCTGTGCCTGGAGTAGTCGCTGGTGTTGTATACATCTGACCATCTGCAGCCTTGAAGAAAGGATTCTCCTTTGCATTGTAATCGAGCACAAGGAGAGGAGCCTCACCGGCAGGATAAGCTGCCTTGAAAGTAGCATACTGAGTCCTGGCCTCGGTCTCGCTTTGGCTATTATTGGCGATGAAGAAGAAAGCTTGAATAGATTTGGGCAACTTCTCTAAATAAGTTGCAGAACTAATCACAACTTCATTATAGACGCTCTTCTGGTTATCCATCATATCTTCAAGATTATCAGGACCCCACCAGCATACTGAGTAGTCGGCGGCTGGACCCTCCAGAGTACACGAGTTATTGTAACCCATGGACTTGCATGTCACATCACCACTGTGGCAACCACAACCACCGTTGTTTCGGTCCATGGTGCCACCATCTTCGGAATAGGAACACGTAACCTGCGTGTTGTCGGGGTCCTCGATAGTACCACCACGAGTATATGTATAAAGTGGAATACGTCCGTCACCAGGGCTGCGGACTTCATTGTTGATGAGAAGACAGGATATCCTATCGGAGTACTGACAGTTGGCATGAGCCGTGACATTAGAACATTCTTGAGCAGTGTAGGGTCGCCACAACTCATTATAGTCTGCGGCTCCGAGGTTATCATATTGATGCATGAGGACACCGGCCTCGGAAAGATCATCAGTGGGGTGACCGTCATTGAATCTCTTGTTGAGAGTCTTCACAACGTCATCAGCGTGATCTGCTGAAGTCACAGTGAATGTCGATATCAGGAGATATCCTGCTAATACTATAACTGAGTTAAACATTATGAAACACAAACAAAAGTAAAACCACTTTAAAGCAAGCAGTTATACTTAGCGGGAATTGCGCCATTGTCCCAGCTGCGATGACTGAGACAGCGACACAGGAACTGTCTTCTTAAAAGCTAGGCGGATTCGAGGTAATTTCTCTTGCAACTTGTTCCGTGATTATTCGCATCTTTTTCTCCATGATGGCATTATTTCGAATCAAGTCGGTGTGTCGTCAGCAGTGTGTTCTAGCTGGTTCACTCAGAGCGACTATCTGACCTATTTGATTCACACTATGAAATATCTTCATCGTAGCAGTTATCACCAACTCGGGGAACGCAACGATTTATTGTCATCGGAGTATTTGATACAACCACGATAACTACACTGTGACATGCCTTAGGTCAGAGCTTCGGCTTCTGTAGATGGGATGTTGCCTCCAGTAGTTGGAGAATGCGATTCTGTGGGAACAGTAGCGCCTTCAGTGGTCAGACCACCATTCCCTGTGGCCACACCATCGCCTTCAGTGGTCAGACCACCATTACCTGTGGCCACACCATCGCCTTCAGTGGTCAGACCACCATTACCTGTGGCCACACCATCGCCTTCAGTGGTCAGACCACCATTCTCTGTGGGCACACCATCGCCTTCAGTGGTCAGACCACCATTCTCTGTGGGCACACCATCGCCTTCAGTGGTCAGACCACCATTCTCTGTGAGCACACCGTCGCCTTCAGTGGTCAAACCACCATTCTCTGTGGGCACAACATCGCCTTCAGTTGTTAGAGCATCGACCTCAGTAGACGGAGCCTCTTGGCCGATACGAATCTTTCATGACCGGTCCACACTAGCTTCAAATCCTTTCTTACCAGTTTCCTGAAATCCCCGAGACCAAGTTTGCCGTCGCGATCAGCATCCGCCATTTGCACTAAAGTGAACCAACATACCATCAGGTATCTCCAGAGCAGACTTACATATAGCGTCCACGTCGCCCTCGGACAACAGGCCATAGCCAGCCTTTTTGAAGAACTCCTTCACCGTCTTCATGTCGACATACCCCGTATCATTCGGATCATAGAGCTGCCAGGCTGAGTGGTAACGATAATACACAGTGAGGTGTACCTTGAAGGCTTCTGCTATCGGGTCGAAGTCAGTGAGCTCATTGTCACTCAGGAGATGATACAACTCTGTGAAGGTGATCTCTTCCTGGTTGTTCATCAGAAATCTGACACAAGCGTGGCGGCCGCAGTGACCCCATCCTCCCTTACTTGATATCTTTGCTGGTGATGTCCTTGTTAAACGGTGCCAGCCTCTCCTTGAGATCGGCAGCAGTGATTTTGCCGATCCCCTGAAGTGAGTACGATTCCACCAGGCGGGAATGGTTGCCTATGCACTTCCGCGTCGAAGAAATCCCAGGCCACCCGTAGAGCCTCTTCTCGGACCAATACTCCGCCCCGCTAACATAGGAACTTATGAAGACGATTACACTAGGCAGAGTGCTCACGGCGTTGCGAGCAACTGGATCGACTGAGGTTGTCGGGAGATGCCGAGATGAGGCCATGGCAAAGAAGATGGCACGACTGTCGTGACGAACTGTGGGCCACAGTCTGTGGCTGCCCTATCGAATGAATAGTGCGACCACAGCCACGACGGGACATGCTCATTCAGGCTAGCTGGTGGTAAGGTCTAGGGTAATAACCATCCTGGGCAGCAGTAGTCTTTCGAGTTTCATCCAGTAGTCGGCGGAAACATTGATATTGAGTCTGATGACAGTGTCATGGTGACACTAACTACTCCAACGTGATATATTCATCACCACGCATGTCAAGTCTCAATGCTCACCGGCGTAAATCAGTATCGCCACAAATTCTCACCCCAGGGATGAATTCATACTCGCAGCCATGATTTCAACTTGCCATAGCTTTCAAGTTGAACTTACGTGTGCGTGCGCTACCAGGGCTCAACATACACACCACTCTGAATCTCATCTATAACCCATCTACCTTCGTCACTGCCGATACAACGCGAGACACTTTTCAGATCAGGAAACCTCACAAACAAGCTCAGAGTTACCAGTACAGTACTTGATTGGTCATGATATTTGTCGAATTCGATGAAAAAATATCAAACTGCCTGCGCCTTGCACTGCTTCAGCTGATCAACGAGAGATTGGCACTCGAATGACTCCTTACCTAAAGGACATATGAAATCATCGCCGTCGAGGGGGCCAACGCTACTCGACAGGCACTGGTTAAGACTGTCCTGCTGACCCGTACATGGATCGCTCGGAGCTGCTGCGGGTGCGCCTTCGTGCTTGTGAACAACCTGAGTAGAAGTAATACACCCTAGTGGAAGGGCTAGAGACCTACCTCAGTTTGTCTAGGGCCAAAGATGGCGTCAACAGCACGGTTGGCGACGGACATTCCCACACCGGATGCCATACCACCCATCAACGAACCAGCCAGACCAGATAGCATCCCACCACCACCACCACCACCACCACCTACAAGGAAGACTCCCACCCTTTATAGAGGATCTAATAACCTACCCGAGGGCGCAGCAGGTGGGGGACTGGCCGCCGCCGGAGCAGCTACTGGTGCCGGAGCCGGACTAGGCGCCGATTGAGTCGGGGTAGCTGATGGGGCGTGGGTAGAAAGAGCCATTGGGGTAGTAGCAGCCGGGGTGGACGGGGCAGTACTAGCAGGAGAGCTAGGAGGAGAGGACTGCCAAAAGGAGAGACAATAAAAAAGGGTGATTCCTTGTGTTTACCTGCTGAGTAGAAGTTTGACTACTTTTCCTGCCATGGCTAGGGCCCGAGGTTGCAGCCCTACGAGCCCCTGTGGTGGGACCAGCAGCGGGGGACGAGGGCGAAGATGTAGTCTTGGCGGGGCCCGACTTGCGCGGCATGGCAAAGAACCCAAAAAACAAACCTGGCAATGTCTACATGCGCTGATGGACAAAACCAAAATTGCCTAATTGCACAACATGCACAAAAAGACTGAGCATTTTACCGCGCGCCACGAAATTAAACGTACGAATCTTTTGTTTGGGGGGCCATTGGGAACGAAACACACTATGGGAATATGAAATAACACATGATAGTGGCGCGAATCATCGGTCATCATCTTCAACAAAATTCTCAAGCAGAAGAGGACTCCGACATGTTGGCCGCCTTTTCTTCCTCCTGGCTGCTGAAGGGACAGCGACAACACTTCTTCTTAGCCACGAAGTATACTGCCGCCAGAATGATGATTGGCAATACCTCGCAAAAGTCATAGAAGACAGGAAACCTATCAACCGTTCACCTTGGGATCCTTTAATTTGGGTAGAAGCTGCTGCACTGGAGGGCCGACAACCGTTGCCACGCCAAGGCTCGTGCCCATCACACAGGCGCCCACGATGGTTGACCTAAGCACAACATGGCCGACGCAATACGATAGGAGGAGCTCACCTTAAGAACCTCTCGAGCTGGAAGAACTCCCTCGGGCTCTTTTTCCTGTCGGGTCTCTGTAGAGTGTATCCCCTCCACTCGTTTCCGGGAGCAGAGATGATGCAAGCCAGAACCACCGTCACGAACATGGTAGAAATGCGCCCTGAAATGAATTCTAGTAGGAAGTTTGTTAGCGCCCGCACATACCGATGGTCGACTCTGATGCTTGAGGGAATGTCCTCGCCATAAAAGCAGCTATGGTGTTGCGTGAATTAGCGTATATGACATCTCGAACCTAACGAGCTCAACTAGAGTACGAACGAATCGATCATGGAAGCGGACAACTCGACGTCGAGGCTCCTACCACAGTTGGGAGATATGCTGTCCAAAGGGAAGGGTCGGTGAGTGCCACCTCCCTGTTCATGGACTTATTGAAGCGATAGTTGGTAATGGGAAGGGTAGCCGTAGTGAAAATGATGCCTACTCAGACAGGGTAGGCTAAGGAAGTAAGAAAGGAATGGTACCGGTAATAACGCCACGCAGCTCCTTGGGAATGTCGACTCGACGGATGAGCTCGTTGAGGACTTCAAAAAGAGGGAACTTGATAAAGTTGGTGGGCAAAGTGGTCTGGAAGTACTTCACGGACTTTTCCACGTCCACTTCGGCAAGTGCCTAGAAGAGGGCTTCACAAAGATACACCTTTGAGGATAACACTTACCTGTTTGAGAGAGCATCTCTCTACGAGTACTCTGTTGGTGACAGGGTCGGTGACACTGGCGATCAGGGCTCCAACGATGGCACCAGCAGCGCCTTGGCTGGCAGCGGCTACACTGGCGCTCACCAATGACATGCGGTCAATTTGAAGCTATGAGGAAGCACCTATACACTGTGGCGGACCGCCAGTCCCGGACTGGCATGCGAGGCGGCCTCGCTGAGTCCAATGTGAATTTTACTCAGTTCCGTGCCTATCATCCGTGTGAGAATCTTATCGAGAGCAATGAACAACTAAACGTGTATGAATGCCTATGTGGTGAATAGATTTTGAAAAGGAAGCTTGAACACATCAAGCGTCACACGTTGAAGCACCTGAGCTTTCGTTGTGCAATGACCGACA
>NW_003211409.1:273911-287283 GCF_000006405.1 Perkinsus marinus ATCC 50983
AAGAGGCAAGAATCTAGCCGAGAAATTGCTAGAGGTATCGCCTAAAGCACCTAACATAAGACTCTAACATCGACCTATAACATAAGATCAGCTTCGTCTAGTGGAGTGCAAAGTTCCTCGTCAACTCCTACTGTTCACTATGTTGGTATTTTAAGCACAGAACCGAAAAACGTCATGCAGGAGAAGCCCGCAGGAGACTAGTTGCATCCTGCCCCTCCATGCTCGAGAAGACTCCGTCCGATACGTGTCCAATATCACCGATTAACATGCTGGAGTGCAAGTCCAGGCTTGCATGGGGCAAATTCAAGCAAGCGTAACAAGTATCGCTCGTGCGTGCCTCGCGCACGCCATTGTGAGCCACTCCAACGAGAAGGTAGTGCAACCGGTCGAGGCCAGGTGACAGCAGTCTGGCTGTGCAAGAGCATTTCGAGCCGGTTCCACTCTGGAGTTTTTCTTTTATTGTTTTTACTAGTTGTTTGGGGGACATTGCCTATGTGCCTGCGTGCTAAGCAATGTGACTGTGGTGTTGAGCCAATGCACGGCGTATTGTGAGGTTCGGTATTATCACCGCCCTCTGCTGCCTAGTTGACCAACACTCAGTCTCACCCAACACTCCCAAATAACTAATACGATGCGGTGGAGCGTGCTTTGATACGACTCCTGACAACCCGCGACTATAGACGGGCTGCGCCAGGTGCGAGATCACTCATGAACCATGAGTGATCTCGCACGTCATGAGTCATGGTTCGACCCCAATTATTCGTGGAGTAACGGTGACCGTTTCACCGCGATTCTGTGTAGAATGCTGTCCTTCGTGGCGAGCGCTACCAGTAGCAAATCTTGGCACAATCACTCTCCTGAGGAGACTCTCCGAGAGTCTCCGGGCGAGTATCTAACCCTTCCTGAGTTATTTGGAATATTCTTATGTAGGGTAGTTATATTCTTATGTAGGGTCGTTATATTCTTATATATTATTATAATTGCCCCGCTTACACGGAATCGAAGTTCCGAACAACGAAGTCGATTTTCTTAAAAGGACGAAATTGGAGTCCGAAGGTGCACTCGACGAAATTGAAAGATCTGTGACGAATCCGAAGGTCCGAAAGTTAAAACTAGAAGCTCTAATAGCATGGACCTGAACTTCCTATCGACTTTGGATGAACTTGAAAGTTCTAATTGTGAATACGATCTTCCCGTTTCGGAGTCGTACCTCCAACTTCGCGCGTTCCGACGATATTGATGGTATCGAAAATGAATTAGATCTTTAAAATATATGTGGCTTCGATTCGAAATGTACAGAAGGACTGTGATGCATTGAGCTTTAATCAGTATCTTGCCTCCGTAGCATCACATGCTTGAGCTAGGTTGTGTATATGGGATACAGCATCGGGTGGACACTACTCAACGACGCTCACATCACACTGAATCAGCTGCATCGAATCAGCATTCGAATCCCGAGACTTCACACCAAGTGGCGCAAGAATGTGTCACGAGATTGTACATCTCATTGAGGTGTGTGTTACCCTTTTCACGATACTTGTGAGTTCTTATTTGTAACATTATCCTTTCATAAGCAGCAACTAAACTGTCCATTCACAACTGCTTCAGATGATATCGTTTCGGGTTTGTTCGGGTTATATACAGAAAATTGAAGTGGGATCGGGCTATATTTCCTGAGTGGTGAAAAGTAGTTTCGCGAGATCTGGCTGCCCACATGAGCTCTTTGAAAGTTCTTTTTCGCTCATTATTCATCAATCGGCAACATGCTGGGAGTGTATGCTGAGGAGTTCAAATCGGTACTGCATAATCCAAGACGGGTGAGTGAGGCCATGGGAATCTGACCTTCTACCGAATGCCACACATTAACGGAGACTATATCGTGTTAATAGCCATGTTGGTGGCTCTAAGGGCAAAAGCATCGAAATGGCAGATCATTCCTCGTTCCAATGATTGATCCTTATATAGCTCGGAATCTCAGTCTACAATGTGTCATCGTCAAGTTTCACATATCGTATCGACACTGTCAACGCCTCGATGCCATTGAAAACTGTACTGCAGAACACTAGCGGAGCTTTTCCTGGCCTCTTAGTAGTGTTCACTAGGCTCCTGGGTGACTCTGTATATCACTGAACTTTTATATTGGACCCCATCAAGAGCATCTCCTTCCCTTTAGTTCTTCACGTCAACTCTGAACTTGGCATGCGTGGTATTCTCAGCCCTGATGCTATGGAAAGGCCTCATGCTATACACGGGCTCAGAAAGTCCCATTGTTGTGGTATTGAGGTAATGCGGAACGTGGCTCTTCGAACTCGTCACGCTTCATCAGTGGCTCGATGGAGCCTGGCTTTCACAGAGGAGATATACTTTTTTTAACACTAAAAACACAGGATCCTTTCGAACCTGGTAAACTCTTCTTGAATTGCTTCGCTGTCTTCACACATGTCTCTGCAGGTGACGTGTCTGTTTTCTCTATTGATGGTCGCGATATCCCCATCGTTCATCGAATTGTCAATGTGAGTACCGGGTAATAGGCGCGAGCAGTGAATGCATCGGTAGGGGAAGTCTGGGGAAAAATTCTCGTTGGTTTCTGAACGCTTCTATCCTAGTTCGTATATAGCCTCCTGAGCTTAGCAGCTGAGGAAAGTGAACATAGCAGGTTCACGAAGAGGAGAGCGGTCGCGTCCGTATATTGACGAAAGGAGATAATAATATGGTAGAGCGGTATGTTCGAGTTGGAGATCATCCCTTGTGAAATAGGTGGATGATCGTGGTTTGTATAACTACGGTCAGCTGTTCATTGAGCGAAAGAACATCATGGGAAGGGCCCAAGGGTGAAGTTGTTGTCGGTGTGGTATGAGCAATCACTTGTCTGCTTAGTTTTTTACCCTATGCAGGAATGGCCACTATATGGCTCAATGATTACCCTTGGTTGAAGTAATATTTGGGGTAGCAGTAGTGGGAGTAGATCCTCAGGGTGGGGCGATAGAGCTATTTTAATAGTGGTGGTAGAATGCGCTTGTACCTGTGAGATGTGCCGAAGGAGTGGTATGGTGGAACAATAATCAAGGGGCTCGCGGGAGCTATCCTTGGATTCCGAAGGCTCTTGATCGAAACGTGGATGAAATTCATTGTATATTTTCAATCTGTAATATAGGTACGTACTCCTAGGCATGATGGGATTCTTCGTGATGATAGGCAGAGATTGATCACGACGATAAGGCTCCTCTTATCGAGGCTGCTGTTTCCTCCCCTTTGCACTAGAGTTCTGTGTTGGCAAGCGCAGGTCGCAATAAAGAATTTCGCTCCTTGCAGGGGTCTCTCGGTATGATTAGTTTGGTGAGGAAAAATCACAAAGTTGATATGGGGAATCCGGGTTTGTAGAGAAGCTCCCTGCTGTAGGAGGGATTTGTTTATTGCTTCATGCCATCCAGCGCAGCGCCGGAGGGCATCTCACCTGTTCGGCGGTGGATACCGCAATTCAGCGGTGAGAGCTCCTCTACAAGCAGCTCTGCGAGAGGCAGCGATCATGACTTGTTGGGTTATGAGGAGACCTATGAAACGGCGCCTTATACAGATCATGACGTCTCGGCAACGACTACCCGCAGGAGGGCAAGAGGGTAGTAATCTCAACTGGGGTGGGTGGTCTTGTTCTGGCTGGTGGGCGAAGTTCCTCGTGATGATGATGGTCGTTTTGCGGCCTTAGAGATTGCAGCGATTGTCGATTTTTTATGAGCGTTATTAGTGTTACACTGTTATACTGTAATCATACGGATCTGTATATAGATTAACCCCCACGCTAATTGGCACGACTGTAGTATATCTTTGTTATTTCAGTGACGAGTTATCCCGAGAGGCCTCAGTGGAGGGGGAAATGAAGCCTGTCAGACTGTCGGCCCTGACCGTAGCGGCATGCGGATCCACAGCTGGAGCCACGGCCAAGTTTGTAGTGGCTCCTCTGGAGCGTGTGAAGATTCTGTACACAGTCTATGGACGAGGATTCGTCTCCCTGATGTGGAGTTTCAGATACCAAACCAACCCGAATTTGAGGTTCTCATGGACAAGCGCGTACCACACTATGCAGAGCATTGTATCCACGAACGGCATCAGAGGTAATTTTTCATTGTTTTGGGACTATCATAGTCGTTTCAGTGGTCTGCGAGATTACCAGATGAGAGCAGTTGCATTGTTCTGATAGTTTTTTTGGTAGTTTTTCTTTCTCTGGAAGAAATATTGGGCTCTCGTGAATGGTTCCGTGTAGCGACCGTGAGGCGTTTATATCAGGTTTATGGAAAGGGTACCTCATGGTTTTGACGAGGATCGTGCCGTATTCTGCCACCAACTACACGGTCTTCGATAGAGTCAATACATATCTACAGAGTACTACAGGCTACGGTATGGTTCTGCTCCAAAAAAACTCGCGAGTGACCGATTTCGCAGTGGCCTGCCTGCGAGTGCAATAGTGATCACGTCTGACGAGATCGTGCAAGTGGGGGCTTTCGAAACGAACGCTCCTTCCGGATAGTATCTGATATGCATTTGGGAGAAAATGGGTATTGTTTAGATTCAGCGTTGAGGCAGCATTGTCCTGCTGAGCTCATACGTTTCCTATCTGGCAACTGTGCGGGTGCCTCAGCGGTCATCGTTACTTATCCCTTGGATGTAGGGAAGGCTTGGGAGAGGTCTGGTCGAAGGTAGTTGCTGGTTTGGTAGATGCTTCGGTCGCGGCTCGCTTCGGATACGCGAGGAGAATTCAGTTCTTACAAGGATGCTGTTCGGAAAATATACGGTAATAGAACCATGGCAGCATTTTTTTGAACGGTGACTTGCGGGAGTGGTAGAGTTCACTTCGGTAATCCGAAAGGTCGCCGGATCGATTCTATGGCATGGTAAGGAATATATCTTTTTCCCTTTTCAGCAAGTCGTGGCATTCGCGGCATATACGGTGGCATGTATCCAACGCTATGTGGAATCGTCCCGTATGCGGGTATGTCCTTCATGTGTTTTGAAACTTTAAAGGCTAAACGAAAGGAGATGAGCGGCAGGTGAGTCACCGTGGGGCATTTAGAATATACAGAGTATCGAAGCAGCTTCTATTGGTGGAATGTGAAGCTTTCATCGGAGTCATTGAAGTGGTATGAGCCGTGGTTTAGATGGGACTGTATAATCATATTTTCGTCGATCATAAAGGCATTCGGGTGCTTACTTTACCTCTGCCGTCTACTAGTAGTAGTAGTAGTAGCAGTAGTAGTAGTAGGGTATGTTGTAATGCAAAAAGCAGTGGGACGTTGTGCCAGCATTCTTCTCTCCTCGTCTATGTGGAACGATGCTCTTATGTCGTATAAGAGCACATGTATTATGGGTGACAGAATTTATGTGTGCGTGCCTAGTAGGGTAAATTATATGAAGCATTCCTTTTAGTGAGTATGGGTGGTCCGCCGTTTTAAAGTGTGATTGAAATAATCTCAGAGCCGTTAGTAGAATTGTAGATGAACAAACTCAAACTATCTTGAATATCAATAAGTCTAGACTAGGAAATTATAAGTCTTGACTCCAATGAACGCCTTGCACACATGCTCGCGTTACTAACTGGAACAAGGTGGTGCACAACTGCTTGTCTACGAATAGACGGACAGGGAAAATCAAGGAGCCCTCATCATCGACTCTTATAACATTTCTGTCCTCTGCTCCTCAGCTGGACTGCATTCGACCGTTTGATTTGTGGTGGCTTCTCGGGATTGGTCGCTCAAAGTGCAACCTATCCGTTTGATATTATTCGGAGACGCCAGCAGGTGAGAATCACTCATGTTCATTGGAGAGAGTACCGGTGGTTACCGATACAGAGTTGTCACTATTTTGGTTGGGCCGCTTCCCAATTGAGGCATGATATATAATCTTCGATACGCAGAATATTGTATAAAAATTAAACATTGAGGATGACTATTATAAATGGAGTTTCACCACCCTAGTGATATGGAAAACACTAGTGAAAAATATATTTCACGACTACTGCATATCACCGCGAATATCGCGTTTTTTACAGAGTATTACGCCACTTCACGTAAAACGGGTGGTGAAACTCCAATATAAAAATATTATATATAAATAATTTCCAGTATGGATGTTCATGTTCAATCTAGGTACATGGAGGCAGAGCCTTCCCTGGTAAAGGTGTCATACGTTCCCTTGTTGAGGTGGCACGCACTGAGGGCTTCCGTAAAGGGCTCTATAAGGGCCTCAGTGTGAACTGGGTCAAAGGCCCTATAGCGGTTGCCGTGAGCCTTAGTGTTAATGATGCTGTGAAGGAGGCGCTCATCTCGAGGGCCGCGTGACTGCTTATCGGGGTCGGGCGTTTATCACTTCAGAGAGTGTCGAATTAGAGTGTGTTGCTCAAGTGACAATCACCAATGCTTTCGAATCGAATACCAATTTACGATTCTCTCTTCCTCCCCCCCCGTTTACTGTTCGCTTTCTATTGACACTATGCAACGATTGCCTTCACGTATCACCGGCTGACTGAGTAGAAGTATTATTACCTCCAAGTGTTTCTCGTGGAGTGGTACTCTTTTGCGTTCATAGTCACATCGAGGAGCTGGGGACTGGGAACAGTAGTGAGGTATTTTCCCGATTTTCTCCCGAAATTCAAATCATTTCCGAGTCCTTATTTAACACATTTTGCTCACACTGTTATTAACGTGTTTCTAATTGTATATGAAGATTCGCTCCATGATCAACCCTGAGGTTCGCGAATCACCTGGGCATTACACGCCTAAGGCGTACCGCCCCTATGCATCGACCAATGGCCCTGATTGCAGTGATAAGTGGCAATAAAAGTTAGGGTTTAAATACTTTCCTGAGGCACTTGGCTGATACGGCGTATGATGAGACGCGCTCGCCCTAAAAAGAAGAACCCTTGCGCGTGTTCATTTTCCATACTGAAATCTGCGATAGCACTCGTCACCTGCCCGTAGAAGTGGATTTTATAAAGTGTTGTTGTAGTATGTTGTTGTCTGTGTATTCTGTGCCCTGTCGCTTCTCTGATAAAGGAATAGATGCCTCCACTTAGAAAACAGCAATCAGGAGACTCCAATGTGGTAATAGGGCACGACGAGGAGGAGTCTCCGGATGTTACTGTGATAATCGTCTTAGGGAACTAAGGTGGGAGTGAAGAAAATGAACGCTGCGGATCTACTCAAGAGAATCAGGGTTGGTGTATATGACGTAGATGATGATGATACTCTACTGCTTTAGGCGGATGGAAGCGGTAATGACGATGACGATACCTGGGGTCTTAGTGAAGAGGATATTGTACAGCCTAAGGGTGAGTTACCCTACAGTGAAAACAGCTATATAAGTTCTCATGGGTGTCTCAGCTTCATCTCATCGCGTCAAGCCTCCAGTCCGAGCACGTCGTCAATCGAGACCGGTGGGCGGTGTGGTTCATCACAATGGGGAAAACTCTTCGTGTTCAGTCGCCCAAGTCACAGGCGGCGCCTCCCAAGGCCTCTGGGGGTGCTGCTCGACTGTCTACTCTAGGAGGTTCTCGGGAAAGTGAGAGCCTAAATAGCTCTGGTTTAATCTCGATCTCATTTTCCAGGTTCGACGGTGAATCGGAACGACGTCAAGAAAGTAGTGAAGGGGAACTCTCTGTTTACTATTGTTTTCCGGACTGCGGGTATCACATCATTTCTGTTCGTTTTCAGAAACCCGTGAAGAGCAATACGATCTCTTTCAGTAAGCATCTTAGGAGGTCGATGATGATTCGCCTCTTCTTGCAGGTCTTGTGACTCCGACGAATCGCAAGGCCGTCAAGGTGAGAGCTGCTTCCTGGAAATTGTCACCCAATGACTCCTCAGAAATCGAGCAGTCTTGGTTGGATAGCATTTTCCTCTGGAGATGATGATAATGGGAGTGCCGCCGGCTCGGTGTTTCGACTCGCGTCCGGTGGTAGGGAGAGCTCATCAGCGTCCTCGAGTGTCGATGGCGAGTCGTGGAACTGGGACGGCTCTGCGAAGAGCAAATCGGCGATTTCTGACTGGACGTCATCGTGGAAATCCGGGAACTCGGGTTTGAGTTCGTCACCTGCTCAAGGCAATGGACCAAAAGGGTCATCCGAGGCCCCAGCGTCTCGTCGAGATTTTTCCTCTTGGGGCGGATCGTGGGCGGCATTTGTTTCGGCGAAAGGAGGGCAGAGTGGTGACACGCAGCAGAAGGACGTCTCGGGAAGAGGAGCTAGATTGAGTGACTCTTGGAACTTCGCTGATTCTGGGTCGACTCCATCGTTTGGGCTCGGTCAGGAGGGTGACTACGATGATACTGCTAGCTCAGAAGCAGCTACCAACATTTCGTCCGAGGGTACTGTTATAGACACCCCAGTGAATCGACACCCGGCAGTGCCTACCAGGGCAGACAGAGGGAGGGGGAATCACCGGCTTCCGCGTCACGAACTCGTAACACAAGTTGTAAGGGGCGCCAGAGTTAACTCACCCGCAAGGAAATCTGTCGGGGTTGGGATTGCCGAGGTGAGTGGACCCTATTGCGCGCCTTCTCGAATGCGTTTATTGGTAAAATTCAGTGGACTGATATCAACCTTGGTTACGTTATCGAATCAATACTGTTATCATGTTCAGTTTACACACTCTATGTGGGAGGTGGCGCCTTGCAACTACCGTCAAGTATCGAGGGCACAGCATAAGCCCACTCGCGGTCTTAGTCCGTCTCCACCACATCACCATGGGGTGATACGCTCCGTGTCACCATCGCCAGATTCGGCAGTGCATAAGTGGGATTGGCTCTCGGCTGGTTGGTCGACGCAAGGCGAGGTGAAGAGGCAATGCCATCATGACTGTGACTGGATGAACCCTGAGCACCATCATTGGCCGCACGGGGCTGAGGGGATGCCTCTAATCGAGGGGAACAAGCCCTTGAGGGCAGACGAACAACAAGAAAAGGCAAAGACGGAGCCCAGGGAAAATTCGGCTAATGGGAGTGGCGCTCAGGAGAGGATTCAGCGCGAGGTCGTAGCCATTGTTGTGTGATAGTATAGGAACTAGGATGTTGTTTCAGAGGTTCGTGCCGAGACCTGTAGTCGTATTGGTGTCTGTGGACCCTAGTGATGGGTCGCTGACCACACTAGGTAGGATGGATTGGAGTGTTAATGGAGACGAACGAGGTGAGGAGGAGCAAAAGGGCAACTGCACTTGGGAGTTAATCTTACGTGTTTTAGCCCTTCGACGACCAAGAGACGTGTGCGATTTGGCAGTACCGCCTGTGGCGAAGGTCACGAGGGGCCGTACTATGGAGGTCGGCTGTGAGCGATCGCCAAGGTTGGACGACAGTCTCGAGCGAGAGCATCATGCAAAGGAGGGAATGCCTGGTGGTGGAGAGCGCGGGGAACTGGTTAGAGGCCAAGGAGAGGGGCTGGCAGATGGCTTGAAGGGGAGCAGTCGGGGATCGAACCTGGGTGGAATGGCGGTCAGTCGAAGAGGAATAGAACGTCGGGCATCCAAACAAGATGAAGCTCTGGGGGAGAACCTGGTCACGGTTGATTCAACCTTGGAGGAACACTTCCATGAGGTGGAACGATTCGAACGGAGGCTCATCCCTTGCGAGGACGATTTAGCACAGCCCTCTCGCCAGTCAGGGGCGGTATTTGCGAATACGCCTAGCGCCGTAGCTGTGGGCGAAGCAGAGGTCCCGACAGCTGATGGGGTGATGACAGTGGGGAGACGGCCCAAGTCGATGAAGTGGTACTTTCTGAGCATAGGGGAGTCGTCGCAGGGCTTCGTAAAGCATCATGTTCATAAGGATGCTGCGCTGAAAGGAGAGGTGAGCAGTGGTTACTACTCCCATTGCCTTGGCGGACCTGCTTGTTTCGTTTTAGAACGGACGATCTAGATCGGCTAGTCAGGTGAGTGAATGGCTGTTCAACGTGGTGTTTGATTCTCATTGGATAACACGCTTTGCCACTGTTGTGGACAGCTCTTCAGTTTGTTGAGTAGTTCTCTTTCAGAGAAGGACGCGGTGCTGTGGGGGTTATAGTGAGAAGCCGGCCCGGACGGTGGTGAGTTCAAAGGGACCTCGGCACCGCCAGTGGTAATCTCTTCAGCCACCACCTAATAGGGGAGCGAGAAGAGCCCGGAGTGAAGGTGTCGTTGTAGCGAGAGATAGTGCAAAGGTACACTGGGAGCAGTTGTGGTAGTCGAACATTCCGTCGACTACTGTATGGAATCTTAATTGCCCAAAATATAGCGTCTAGAATTCTCAGATACGTGGTGATAGTCGTCGTCGACCGCCGAAGTCAGGTGAATAGGTCTCATCCCTACAGTGTCCCATTCTGTGAACTCTTTTAGGAGTGCAACAGGAGAAGCGCCTTAGAGAGGTTACAGTCGACGCATATCGTCAGCCTGACCGAGGCGCTGGCCAGCAAGCAGTCTACCATTACCGCCATGTTGAAGAGAGCGAGGTAAACTCCGGTGTGCCAGCATCATTGCGAGTACATCTCTTAGGTTACCGAAGCCGCCCATCCAACCAAAGTTCTCCTCCAGAGTGCGTATGGAGGTGTGCTTGAAAGTCCCATAGTGTTTGCTTGAGGATCGTTGTTTCAGCTGCAGCTGTGCGAAGTGCTCTCAACAGGATGTTCGCGTCGAAACATCGAGATGTAAGAGTTTCACTGCTACCTGCCTGCTACTCTCTAGGCCATCTGTCTCTTCGACGTCTGTGGTCCATCGCGGCATGAATTCTAATTCTAATTCTTGAATTCTATGATGGTTCTATATTCATGAGTGGCTTTCAAAGGGCATTTGCCTATCGCGATATGGTGACAATCCTCAGCCAAAATCACAACCTTCGGACGGTGCTGCTCTAGTGGCTCCGGGAAACCAGCAGACCACGCATAACATAGAGGCAGAGAAACTACCTTCGAGAGGCATGGCTGCAAACGAGCTGCACCAAGTAACAGAAAACGTGAGAAGTGCTTGTGCCGAATTGACCGAGGCTTGAAAGTGGTTAGGTTCGGGATGCTCCAGGAGTCCGGTCGTACTCGTTCGACGAAGAAGTTTTGGTAGGTTGACTTGATACCGTGATGGTACTGTGGTGACGTGGTTCAATTCAGGTTGAAGTAGAATTCAACAACTGAGCAGCTTGAATTGGCATGAGAAACTTAACTTTTACTGATGTCGATATTCACTTGTCCAGAATAGCTTTGATGTATCAGAGTTGGTGAACAGTATATAAGTAGTATCGTCCGCATGAGTTATCGTCCTGGTAACGCGGGAATCCCGCATCAGGAAATCAGCGATGGTGGGCCATACTGTTCCTGGGGTCCTCCAGGTCAGCCACATCTGGAGGAACTTATTGCATTGAACCGTACCTTACGATGGCATAGTTGCCCCACCTGGAGAAATTGATTGGCCCGAAGTATATCTTGGGGTGGCATAGTTGCCCCATCCGGAGGAATTGATCGTACCAAAGTATATCTTGGGGTGGCATAGTTGCCCCATCCGGAGGAATTGATTGTACCGAAGTATATCTTGGGGTGGCATAGTCGCCCCACCTGGAGGAATGGATTGTCCCGGAGTATATCTCGTGGTGGCATAGTCGCCCCACCTGGAGGAATGGATTGTCCCGGAGTATATCTCGTGGTGGCATAGTCGCCCCACCTGGAGGAATGGATTGTCTCGAAGTATATCTTGGGGTGGCATAGTTGCCCCATCCGGAGAAATGGATTGCCCGGAGTATATCTCGGGGAGGCATTGTTGCCCCATTCGGAGGAATTGATTTTCCCGAAGTCTATCTTGGGGTGGCATTGTTGCCCCATCCGGAGGAACTGATTGTCCCGAAGTATATCTTGGGGTGGCATAGTTGCCCCATCCGGAGGAATTGATTACAACTCGAGTCGCAACCGTAGCGCTGATAGTCGAAACAATCAGTCACATGTCCGAGAAACTGTTGTTAGGGCCGCGCTCCTTCTGTGATGGAAGCCGATATTGCTGAATGTTGCACAACAACAGATAAAAAGTCGATAGCCACATTGAGCACCAGCATGCACGATTCATGCTTCGTCCGGCGGAGTCCGCCGCCTACCTTCCCGTATTGCCCGCGACTGGATCTTCTGTTGGGATACCACGCTCCCGTTCACAGCTATAACGGGAACTTCAAACTCGAACTCGTCTAGCACGCACGAACTCTCTCTTCCACTCTAGATGCCACGGTAACTCACCTTTCAATTCAAGGTTGTCATCAATGTTCACTTCGTGCACTTTCACTGCTCCAACTGGATACGATCCAGCGGTGATGATTCGGTCCACAATGAACCGCGCCGTATTACAGAGGCAGCAGTTCGATGAACGATAAAGTGTGACAAGAACGGGCCGAGACATCACTCTCTGGAACGCGATTAAAACGAAAAAGGCTGCCAGCAACTTCAAAGGCTTCTTCGTGGGACCTTCTCAGGTGTAGCGCGCTCTCGATAAGGTCATTAAAAGTGACCCGCAATTACTTTTCACGACCTGTTTCTAGTACACTAACTCAACCAAAATAACCAAAGATAAGTTGAAGCCCCAGGTTCCGAGAAAGTGTTGTCAGTTGGTCATATAGCACAGCTGCGCCAGCTGCAGCGAACGAATTTCCTTAGGATTGAGGAGAGCATTGAAGACGATGCCAGCTGTACAAGCCGAGAGCACCGAGAGAAAATATTGCTGTGAAAGCAGTCTGATAGGCCCATAAGATCCTATACACCAGGAATAGATCCAGCGCGTACCAAGTGAAGAAGATGAAATTGAGAAGAACTGACAGCACTAGAGCTACAACGTTGTTACACAGCACGACCATTGCATAACAATCTCGGCCGGGGTCACCCGAACTTTGTAGTGTCCTTGTGTTAGAGTTAACGACTCGTCCAGTCTCGGCAGAAACGAACGCGTTGATAAAGTGATAGGATCCGTAATATAGTACAAATCCCGTGCACATAGGGGCTAAGTTCGACCACCAAGCCATGACCCCTAGGGCTCCTGTACAGAACCACCCCACCAGACCAACCGTGAAATGCTGGTTCTTAGAAGTGAACCTCAGGATTATCGGTACAGCAACAGTTAGCGATGTAATAGTTGCAAGGATTTGGCCCATCGCGAACACTGTGCCGTTGTAATTGTCCAGCTTGTCTCGGGTCATGATGATGTCGTACAAGGAGGATTCGTAGCCATATACGATCCCATAGGCAGCATTAGCGAATATCCACCAGAGAATGATGAGTAGAAAAGTCAGATTCCGATAGGCGAGCCTTATAGTGGTCCATACCTGAGCTGGTGTAGGACTCTTGGGTCTCCTCACTGGAGTAAAAGTGAGGGATACCAAGGCAGCACAACAAACGAAAACG
>NW_003211409.1:287383-288652 GCF_000006405.1 Perkinsus marinus ATCC 50983
TGGGGAGTCCTCACAGCGCTGCAGCTTGCAGCATGCTGTATCTCATCTGTCGAGAGCTCAAGCTACTTTCTTTGCTAAGTTCGGAAGTAAGGCCTTCGTTGTTTATTCTGGTTACATGGATGACTTGATCGTTACTTGTTCATGTCCGAAGTTGCTGTTAGAGGCTGTTACAATTCTTCTCTCTGTGTGCCGTAAATACGGCTTCCGTTGTCAGCCTAAGAAGTGTCGTATTGGAGTCCCCACCGAGCATCCTTGTAAGGTACTCGGCTTGAGATGGAACCCTAGCGACACACTTTCCGATTGTGAAGGCCCTAACTTCCCACCTTGTGTCTTGGCCCTATCCGAGGACAAGGTCCTTCTCACACGCAGAGACGTTATGAGCTTAATTGCTCAGTGTTACGATCCGCTGGGATTCCAAAGTAATTTGCTACTCCGTATGCGTCTTATCTTGAGGCGTGAACTGGAGAAAGATCCGGTGTCTGATTTAGACGAGTTCATTGGTGTTGAAGCCTTCAAGACACTACAGGCTACTATGATGGACTTCGACAATTCTCTACCTATCCCTCGAGTACTAAAGCTGGCTGCGGATTCCACATTCTACTTATTTTGTGATGCCTCGGGGTTTGGCATCGGTACCATTATATGTGATTCCGATTTTAATCTAGTCCGCTGTAGCGCACATTTAATTCAGGCAGTTAAGCTGCCATGGTCTATAGTTCGTAAAGAGCTAACATCGTGCTTAGAAGTGGCTTGTTTGTATTCTGAAACCACTCGCGCGATGGAGTCTGTTAACTTGTCTGTGCCTACACCGGAACTGTACACCGATAACGAGGCCAACTACCACCGGACCGGTGGCTTTGACCAACCGGTGGCACCGGTTGGTCAAAGCCTTCAAGCTTTTCTCTCAGTCGAAGGACTACGATGTCTTTCGATCTGGCTGGAAATCATCTGCGCCTGCTGCATGGGAGTTGCGGACTCTGTTCAAGATCTCCCAGCTCTTGGTTCCGCGTGGTGGGAAGGTATTCCATCTACCTGGTAAGAGAAACCCCAGTGATTATTATTCGAGGGGTCTGACATTGAAGTGCCTCCCCCAAGACGACCCACTGTTGATAGAGGCAGTCAGCTGTGCTCGTGGCCGTCTTTCCTGTGTGGACGACAATAAATCAAGTGACGACTTACCGGCCTTACCATTATCGGTTGTTGTTGATGACGATTCTGATACCATTAAAGCATTGAAGGATTACGTGTGTCTTAAGCAGAAGGACGACC
>NW_003211409.1:288752-296766 GCF_000006405.1 Perkinsus marinus ATCC 50983
GTTTCTGGTAATCGTCACGCGTGACTATGTGGAATATGTAAGCATAGAACACGATTTCTGCCGTTGTTCCCAAAGCGTAAAATACCTGCATCATCTGCATGTGCCAGAGTTCCGTCCCAAACAGTAATAAAAACCTGGTCGCCACCCTTCCACACGCGCCAAGAATCAGTGAGAGCTTGTAGCCGACGAATTCAGCCAAAAACGCGGAGACGAATACCAATACCAGAGTGGAATAAGTCCACCAAGGGTAGATCTGTGTGTAGATGTCAACGTCAGTGAAATGCTTAACTTCGCGGAGGTAAGTTGAGATGTGGGGCTCGGAGGGCTTGAAAGTGAGTAAAAATGTGAAGGAGCAGCACTTCAAGGCCTCCCACCAGAAACGCTTCTTCAACAAAGCGTCACGGTCATCCTCGAGCCTCTGAATGTTCTTCTGAGTCATATTAGAGTCGTCAAGCTGTTCAATGGTATCGGGCATTTGCCACAACTGATGGAAAGCTAGAACTGGCAGAAAAATTATCAACTGAAGCCGATGCAGGCGTAAGATCGCTTCATTTTGACACTCCGGCAATCGTTATGGATGATGTCATTCTCATCGAGCTAATCTTGCCCGACTCCGAACATGTTATCAAAAGCCTAGTCATTTGGGGTCTCAAACCATCTCTCCCTCCATCATGGATGTCCATCCCTATAGTCTTGCATTGTGAATCGCATGATTCATAACCCGTCATTGTGCGTCGAGACGATGTATATTCAAGTGTGACGCGTACACCGCTCTGCACGCGTGCACAAAAGGGTGACAGGAGGGGTATAGGCGGTTTTGCCAACGGATCTGGCTGTCAAGCTTTCTTCCGCAGATGCCTTCCACACGGGTCCATCCACCACGAGTGTCCTATTAAGCAGCGCGTCATACAATGACTTAGGATTCCACTCTGAGGGGCCGATTGAAACTTGCTCTTTACATTGTGCTGCACATGGTATAGTCGCCACGTTCATCACAGTCCGATACATTCCGACGGAATTCTTCTGACAAATCTTGGATATCAGCAATTTGTTGCAGTATATCAACCAGGAGATGCTTGTTGGTTATCGTTACATATATTCTCAACCGTTATCTTTTAGAATTACCATTCTTTCGTTAGGCATTCCAGGTATGTTGCGGCGCAGGCACTGCTATCTTAGGACGGTTGATGCTACACTCGAATCTGTCCCAGTAAAAGGCAGCATCATGAGCGGAGTAGTTAAGCAGACAGTCGATTGCCAATGTTTTGCTGATTGCAGGGATGACCAATGTGCGAATTGTCTCTTCTCTGTGTTCTACCACAAGGTGACCCAGGGACAGGGATTGTGCAGAATCCGAACGTCATAGCCCTTGCAGTCAACTTGTTTGATTCCTTTTGAGTATGAGAGCTCGTCGCGCTTCGAGTAACGTGTCTTCGGCTAATACCGGCAAGCTTGATACCTTGGAGCAGCCCATCATAGGTGAACCTTCGGATGTGGAGGACGGTGGCAGCTCTAGTTTGAAGCCTCTCGAGAATAAAGGGGAAAACAGGACTTGGTGGAGTCGCTTGTGGCAAGGCGGTTGGAAGGTCCCTGTCGGTCCAGATGGATACAAGCCTTTTTGGTATGAGGCCACTCTGTGTTGTACATTTACTTTTTTCCTGGCGTTCAAGCCGTCAGAGCCCCACCTGACGACCTACCTCAGGGAGACCAAGGGCTTTACAGATGATCAGATCAACTCACAGATTTACCCTTGGTCCACTTACGCATGCATACCCTTCCTGTTGATTGGTGGACTCCTTTCCGAGTTCATCGGCTACAAGTTTATGCTCATTCTGGGAGCGATGGGGCGTTTAACCACGAGAATACTCTTGCTGTTTGGTACCACTGTATTCGAAATGCAAATTATGCAGTGTACATACGCTTTTGGTACTGCGGCTGAGAAGATCTTCTATGGTTATCTATTCCACATCGTTCCTAGTGAGAAGTATCAGAAACTGACATCCATAAATCTGGCTGCATACGTTCTATCGCATATGTTGTCTGGGATAATAGGTGATGTCATGCTCAATGCTGGGCACATGAGCTACACATCCCTTCAGTGGTTCTCAGCCGTCTCTGTTCTCGTTGCTACTGTAACTACTTTCTTTCTAACAAGTGTCAACCGCGACAAGGCTCCTAGGCCTAAGGAAGTGTGGAAGACTATGAAGTGGGCTTATGAGGATAAGGTTTATGTTCTTATTCTGTTCTGGTGGATATTCGGCAATTGCGCCTACGGTCTTATCGACGGCTATGAAATGTCCCTTTACGATATGATGATGGTGGAAGAGGGTACCGAGGAGAACTATAACGGAACAGTGTATGCTATTGCGCAGCTTATTGCTACCATTAGTGCCTTGTCTGTAGCGGTGCCTTGGATATTCAAAATTGCATACACTCACCAGCATCTGACTGTGGGCAGTCTAGGCCTCTGGTGTATTCTGGCCCTAACACTGATGGTTTGGTATCCTCGTATCCTCCCGATGTGTATTGGTTTCATCCTATACTACCTTGGTTATCATTTTATCAACGCCTTCGTCAGCGCGGAGACGGGTCGTGTCGTTAACAAGCATATGAAAGAGGAAGATAATGTCAACTCTGGCTGTTATGCTATCATAGTCATGTTCAACAATCTTACTGCATACATCCTGTCAACTATCCTTTCCCTCATCATGTTTACTTGGTTCCAAATCGATCTTCGCACTGTCTATAAGATACTGTGGACTTTTCAGCTGTCCTTCCAGACAGTGTTCATGAGTCTGGCCGTACTGCTATTTTTCCTTTCCAAGAGACCTTCTACACCCGGTGATGTGAAAGGCAACAAGTAGTGAGGCCCCCAGAGTTTGTATTCTCTACATAATACATACGACTTATTCTACAACATTGAGTATTGTATAATCTTTTCTGTCTATCACCACAAGAACTAAGTTCGCACGGGTGCTGAGACCAACCTCATTCGAGGATCTCGGCTGAGATATCACCGTCGGAACCTGATCAGGGTAATACCTGCGAAGGGAGCGAACTAAAGATGCTAACCGGTGTTGGGGAACTGCGTATTCTGTATGTCCGACCACATCCGGAGCATCTGAGCAGTGCTCAGTGAGCATTTCATGCCTTAGCTACGGTATTCTATTAGTATACCGTGTGCCTCGGTCTCTATGTTAGCCGTTTCCTCGGAATGCGGTGGCTAGAGGTGGGCCCTCTGGATGAGAGGAGCTTCGGTTGTCTGCTCTAATTCGACGCTTGTGATAACTCGGTCGAGACGTTGCAGCATCTCAGCTACCCAGTGTTAATCAGGGGGGGGGGGGCGGTTAAGTACTTGGGCATCCGATGTGCGAGACATTAGCGTTCGGCATCAAGGGCATGTTTCAAAAGTTTCTCAATAGGAGACTCAAAATTTTTGGAAGCGAAAATCCTGAATCGCCACACAACTCGCTCCGATCACGGATTAGCGTAGTTTCTAAAAATCCAGCTCGTGTCGGATATTTGGAATGAGTTGAGTTGCACTTCGGGGTATTCTCCCTTTGTGACGCCTCCGAAACGTTTTTCAGGCACGCTCGATTCTCAGCGCGGCATTTTTGATTTGTCTTCCAACTTCGGTTTTTATGAGAGGCTCTTGAGGGTTAGAAAGTTCTTGTATAGGTAGCCAACGGCTTTGAAACGAGCCGCCCTTTTTGCATCACTTTTAACAAGAGTTTTCCATACGTTTCTAGTAGGCTTTCGAAATAGGCTTTACCTGGACAACCTGCCTAATATCAATGCGGGTCAAGTTTTGCATGCCACTTCGTGTGCTTGCGATATCGGCTTTACTGAGGCACACCTTACGGCGGTATAGTTGCTCTTGCCAGCTAGTAAGCCATGTCTTAGGATGGCATAGATGCCCCGCAAGGTTACTAAGGCATGTCTTAGGATGGCATAGGTGCCCCGCAAGGTTACTAAGACATGTCTTAGGATGGCATAGTTGCCCCGCAAGGTTACTGAGACATGTCTTAGGATGGCATAGTTGGCCCGCCCAGTTGGTCAGGCATAGGATGGCATAGTTGCCCCGCAAGGTTATTGAGACATGTCTTAGGATGTCATAGTTGCCCCGACCAGTTGGTCAAGCATATCTTAGGATGGCATAGTTGCCCCGCAAGGTTATTGAGACATGTCTTAGGATGGCATAGTTGCCCCGCCCAGTTGGTCAGGCAAATCTTGGAATGGCATAGTTGCCCCGCCCGACGGAATCCATCTTGCTCAGAGCGACACAGGGCTCTGCAATGTGTCAAGATAACCTTCAAGGGAAATGCAGTCTGAATCGCGCCATTCGATGAATCTATTTGGTGATCAGATGCGAACTGCATCTTTATACGTCTAACGGGAATGACATTCGGGGATTTTCACCCTCTAGGACCACATACACATTATGCTTGATACACCGGGATAACCTGCTCAGAGCTATAGGCTGTTCATAAAAGGCTGGTCTCAATGCACAAAACTAGACAGCAAAAAGGATTCGCCTCCCATGTGAACCGAAATGCGGGGACAGGACTTGTGACGCGTATCTCGGCATAGCGTTGTCGGACTGTCGCGCTGGGTTTGGTGGAGAAGTGAATTACGAGGAGTTTTTTCCGTTAGTCACTGTTGTTTGTTTGGTAAGAGTATGAAATCTCGTCACACTTCAAGCAGCGCGTCTTCCTCGCTCAATGGAACGTCCGGGAGTCTAGAAGAACCTATCATAGAACAGAGACTAGATGTAGAAGACGGCACTAATTTCCCTCCAAAGTGTCTCGAAGACAAGGAGACCGAGAAGACAATTTGGGCACGTCTATGGCATGGTGATTGGGAGGTCAAAACAGGTCCGGATGGTTACAAGCCATTCTGGTACGAGGCTGCGCTATGTTGTAGCTTCACTACCTTCTTGGCATTTATACCATCCGAGCCCCACTTGACGACCTATCTCAGGGAGGTCAAAGGTTTTACAGATGATCAGATCAACTCTCAGATTTACCCTTGGTCCACTTACGCATGCATCCCCTTTCTTTTAGTCGGTGGTTGCCTATCTGAGTTTGTTGGCTACAAACTGGCACTCATTCTTGGAGCAATGGGTCGTTTAGCTACCAGATTTCTGTTGCTGTTTGGTAATAGTTTGCTTGACATGCAGATTATGCAATGTACATACGCCTTTGGTACCGCGGCCGAGGAAATCTTCTATGGCTATCTCTTCCATGTTGTGCCCAAGGAGAATTATCAGAAACTAACGTCGATGAACCTGGCGTCTCATGTCTTTTCCCATATGATATCTGGTATAGTAGGTGATGTTATGATCAATGCTTGTCACATGAGTCAAACCTCTCTCATGTGGGTTTCGGCTGCTTCGGTTATTGTTGCGGCTATCATAGCGCTTTTCCTCACGGGTGTCAAGCGCGACAAAGCTCCTAGGCCTAAGGAGGTGTGGAAGGCTATGAAGTGGGCTTATGAGGATAAGGTTTATGTTCTTATTCTGTTCTGGTGGATATTCGGCAATTGCGCCTACGGTCTTATCGATGGTTATGAAGCTTCACTGTACGATATGATGATGGTGGAAGAGGGTACCGAGGAAAACTATAATGGAACAGTGTATGCTATTGCGCAACTTATTGCTACCATTAGTGCCTTGTCTGTAGCAGTGCCTCGAATACTGAAGGTTGCATATCACCATCAACACGTTACTGTGGGCAGTCTGGGCCTCTGGTGTATCCTGGCCCTAACGCTGATGGTTTGGTATCCTCGTATCCTCCCGATGTGTATTGGTTTCATCCTATACTACCTTGGTTATCATTTCATCAACGCCTTCGTCAGCGCGGAGACGGGTCGTGTCGTTAACAAGCATATGAAAGAGGAAGGTAATGTCAACTCTGGCTGTTATGCTATCATAGTCATGTTCAACAATCTTACTGCATACATCCTGTCAACTATCCTTTCCCTCATCATGTTTACTTGGTTTCAAATCGATCTTCGCACTGTCTATAAGATACTGTGGATCTTTCAACTTTCTTTCCAGGCGGTTTTTATGATCCTGGCTACAGTATTATATTTCTGGTCCAAGAGACATGCTACTGCTTGCGATGTTGAAATCGCCAAATGAGTTCAAAATGATGCTCTTTTCCTGTACTCATTCAATTGATATTATCGACCCTAAACTCGATATGAATTATATCATTGTATAATGTCTTATACTCTAGAGTTCGCACGGGTGCTGAGACCAACCTCATTGGAGGTTCTCGGCTGAGATATCACCGTCGGAACCTGAACAGGGTAATGCCTGCGAAGGAAGCGAACTGAAGATGCTATCCAGAGTGGTAGGACTATGTGTTACCTGTCCGACCATGCCTGGAGCATCTGAGCACTTAATCCCTGGGCTACGGTATTCTTATATACCGAATGTCTTGGTCTCTATGTTGAACATGCTGTCAAGCGCGTTGTCTAGAGATGAGGCATCTCTCCTTAATAGGAGGGTCGCCTGGGTAGTTTGCTCCCCACAACGATAGTGATGACTCGGTCGGGCTGCTGAGGTGTCTCGGTGACTCAAGTGTTAATTAGGATGGGGGAATTTGTGTGGGTGGTGTAGACTTCACCTTTCGACCTGAGAATCATCATACGAGCCGTTGGTTACGGCTCGATCTCGGGCTTAGTGTTGAGATACGGCACAGTAATAACGAAGGTCGACTGTGAAGATACTTTCTGTTATGACGATATGCATGTGATTTGTAAAGTTAGTGGTTTATAATGGTGAATGACAACAAGTTCATTCAGCGCCTTCCTAGGTGGGAAGCTAGTGTCTGTGTTGGCGCTGTATTGATCGCCTTGGCTTTCTCTGAGTATCTCGTCCCAAGAAAAGTCATTTCGCTGAGCACCGGTGAGGCCCCCATGTGCTGCCCGATGAATTGCATATGGCTTTATGGTAGGAGAGTTGGTATACTACAATTACATCGAAGGATCCATTCCATTGTTCCTCATCCTCATCGCCGTCGAGTTCATAGTATTGTCGTTCCACAGGAGGCGTTTTACGTCCACGAACGAGGAAGATTGGATACCAGAATCGGGGTATGTGTTTGACGCACGGAGGGTCCTATATCCAGATCTCAGTTACTACGAGGCTGCTGATTCCTGGTCCTCCGTAGCAGCTGGGGCAATGGACGTCCTTTTGAGCATCATGATTTATGAGAGGTTCCCTTTCAGAGTTTACGTGTAGGCTAATACCCTAGAGGAAGTGCAATCATTATGTGTGTCCATCTTTGCCCTCGAATGATGCACACTATAGCGTACGTCCCTTACAGAACATTTCGTTTGACTTCAAAGAGGTGTGGTATAACGTGTTAGAGTTGATGACGAGGCTTGTGCTACGCTAAGAATTGTCAGGTGAAATGCGAGGCAGTTCGACAGTGTTGTCGGGATAGACGCTTCATGGAATGGTGGTAGACTTTCGAGTGTCAGATACGACTATCTATACGACAACTACGCTCTTTACAACCTTGATCTCGCATGTGAGCACTTTGACGAGTCTAAATTTCCTGTGATGGAGATCTCTTTTTTTCTATAGGGGCTCCATATTGGATGAGAGTTATGGTATTGGGTTCATTGATCGAGTTGTGCTACTATTGGTTCCATCGAGTTTCCCATGAGATTGGATTCATCTGGGCCATGGGCCATGCAAACCATCACAGCAGCGAACACTTCAACTTTAGTACTTCATACAGAGTGCTTCATGCTGTGTCTGTGACGTTATACAGGTACGGCACTTCGACAAGGATATCTACAGCAGACTGTCAGTTGGGTGTTTTATCTACCTCTGGCCATCCTAGGTGTGCCTACGGACCTCTCCATGACCTACCGTACATGGAACATCATGTAGGCTTACGTTTGGAGAACGTTAGTTATCTTTCATTGAGAGCGCGACTGTAGATTACCAGGTGCGGAGAGACCTGATATTATACAGGTACCAGTTTTGGATTCACAC
>NW_003211409.1:296866-326466 GCF_000006405.1 Perkinsus marinus ATCC 50983
AAACGTCAGTCGAGATCATGGTGGAAGGGCCCTGGGTGAGCGACCCTTATTTGCCAGCCTCATGACATTTTCCGAAGATACTACACCACTACTGCTGCTCGAGTCTGCCCACCAGCTCCTCGTCTGCCTCGTTTGACCCGTAGCACGAACGCTTCTGTTGGTGTAAAGTCGTACATTGCAGTACAGTTCGCGGTGGCCACTCTGTGTGGGTTATCACTCCAATTAGCAGATCATAACGTCGTCCTGGCGGCCTATAGTCTATTTTCATACATTGCACAAGGTTTTCTTCTCGATGGAAGAAAAGACTACGAACTGGTGCGATGCGTCTTATTCATTCTTGTTGGTATCTTTAATGGTGGGGTTTACGGTGCTCTCTGTTCGATATGGTCTGTTATATCATTAGCATGTTTCCATGTAGTTATGCAATCTCCCACACAAATCGATCCGATATGAATATGTCGATTAGTTGAGCATCGAAGCGAGATGATAATTTTCTTTCCTCATTTAATCGGACTGGTGTTCAAGTATACCGTCCACTCCTATACACCATGGTGAGAAAATTTTGATGATTTATTCACAACCATGACTTCACTAGACACAACAACACATTACTTAGGAAATCCCTGGAGAAAACTTAAACTATCCTCTTAGAATTCAAGCCACAAATACCAACAAGCTTTCCAACACAAATCCATATTCAAACTGCTCGAGTGTGATCCATCGATCGCGGCAGATAATGCACTCTATAGAAGCCGATGAAAATGTGGAATCTAAGAGCACTAGTCTAATCTCACGAGGACGGGAACCGACAAATAACTGTCAGAAAAACACCCTACTCTATATTACGAATAGCACAGGTCAATATTCAGGAAGGAACTGTATAACGAGAATTGCTAACCTCGAAATAGAATGCATATTAAGCTGGGTCCTCACTTCATGAAGAGAAATAAATGAGGACCTTTCTGCTCGACATAAATCAGGCCCGAATAACATAGGCATGGGATTGCCACCGTCTTGACAAATGGCAATACTGCCCATGAATAAACAGGAAAGGAACAACTATGAAGTACAGATAATTACCATGGCATCATGCCGAACGACTCGCGTTTAATAACACCAAGCTCGAGACCCTGAGGTATCTCAGCTGCTCGAATAGCATCAACCGTCAAGTTGATCATGCAAATGGGCCCACACAGGTAGAAGTTGATCCTCTTCGCCTTGCTCTGATCTGCCTTGTCAATGGCCTTGTTCACGAAATCAGCGATCTCCTTGTTACCGTGGTGAGCATAGTGACTAGGACGAGTATTATTCAGAGCATCACCACCGGCGATCATTTGGCCGTAGTGAGCGGGGCACACGCAAGCTTCCAAATCGGCAGTGGCTCGGCGCATAACCTCATCAGTACCGGAATACATGAGTTCACGATGGCCAACACCAGCTAGTAGCTGATGAACCGACACAAATTCACCGGACGTTCTAAAGGCCCAAAGCAGGGACACCTTCTCCTTCTGGTCATCAGGCAGGGAAGCGATGACGGAAGCAATGGGACAGATACCCGTGCCACCGGCGATCATAACAGTGTAGTCATCAGGACCAGCTATCTGCTTGGGCACATCCGACGCACCATAAGGACCTTGCACATACACTCGGGAATTGATGAACCTCTCGAAGTCAGCAGCCACGAGCTTTTTAGTCATGTAACCATCACAAGAGACCAACAGTTTCAAAGTGTGTTTCTCCTTCGGATTCGGCAGTGGGGAAAAGGCATGTGCAACACAGTCCTTTCCAGGGAAGGTCACCTGAATCCACTGCCCTGGCTTCGGTTTCACATGCGTCCTGAGAACGATCTCGCAAGCCGGTGCATCCTCCTTGGCATCACCGTCGGTCAAAGGAGTGATTGACTCTACCTTCGAGCAGAAGGCGTTACTGGAATCTTCGGGATGTTCGTCAAAATGCTTCTTGGACTTCGTGGAGACAGCTTGCACAGAGGTTTCAATGAGCTCAATAACTCTCTCGATAATGCTAGCAATCCAAACAACGAAGAGAACACCAGAAGTGACATAGGGACCAGCAGAATGAGTGAACTCAGACTGTATGAGTTCGTGCTGGACAGTGTGGAAGAGGAGCAGTACAGTGGCGAAATATACGAGCCAATGCGACCAGCGGAATACTCGATAACCGTGAGGAATGTACTTGTATATGAACGCACAAATGAAGGTTATCAAGAATAGCACACCAGAAGCAACAGCCTCGTTACCACCAAAAATGAGTGCACACTGGACAGTCACCCGAGGAGCGATCATAATCAGATGCATGATACCAAAGACCAGAGCGTTGATACCGAGCAAAGCATGGAGGATAGTAAGGCGTTCGAAGCCGACCTTGAAGAGACGGGCCACTGGACGAATGGACAGGAAGAAACAACCGGCAATAGACCACGTGGAAATTCGAGCAAATATCACACTGGCCCGCTTCGTCCCTTCTGACGTATCGTACGTTGCAAGCTGAATGATAGCAGCAATTGCAAGTGAAGTTATTAGCACTGCGAAACTGACAGCATTAGCACGACTAGCAAAAACACGCTTGCATGGTCGTTGAAGCCAGTTGGGCATGTATCGTCTCAGCCTCACTGCCACAATCATGATGATGATGGCAATACCACAAAAGAAGGGGAACGCCCACTGGGACCAACCAGGGATGTTGAGGTTGCCAGGAGGAACAATACATTGTTCCATCAACTTGGCTTTGTCCGACTCGCTACCAGGAGCACTGGTCGGAGCGTTGGGATCAGGGGCCGGGGTGCTTCCTGTGAATACCCAGGGAGGAGGGGTCCCCGAAGTAAACCCGAAGGGACACTTCGCCATAATCTCGTACAGCATGATGAGCAAGGCAGCAAACCAACAACTATCAGCTACAGAGGTGTCATTCTTGACGACATGATTTCCAGAATTCCAACTATACAATTTTCCCCACGACTATTAGTGTGTTGCTAACACTGACACCACACCCTCCTAGTGCCAATATCAATAAGTCCTATACGGCACGGCTCCTCTGATGCTACGGTGATATATGGTCCCTTCTTCCTAGTTAATGACTAGACAGATGTACATTACTGCTCAATAAGATGACTATTCCTGATAGTAGCTTCCCTAGCTCTCAGTTGTAAGTGGCCCAAGCAAACTCTGCTTGTGTGATATTCGATTAGATTGCCGCGCGATAATAGCAAAGCTAGCATGCGAAAGGTCCCGGGTTCGAACCAGAGCGGCCGCTTCTTTCTGAATCGGGTAGATTAGTCGTGGTTGATCAACATCCTCCATAGTTATTCTACTCATGAGATTAAACCAAACACACTCAGTAGCAGAGTTAGACATGTGTTCAAGTTCCATTTACACTCATACAGGCAAGTGGATGTACACGAGGAAACTCAACACGTAATGTAAACTCTTGTATAATGAATTCACGCGTGAGGGACAATTGACGGTTCGGCGGTAGCCCATCATGGCATCATACCCAGGGCATGCTGCACAGAGTCGTTAGTGGCGACCACGCTAGAGACACAGTGCACTCAGAAGTGATGCGGATTCACATTTTTCTATTCCATCATTGACAACAGCAACCCGAAATCATATTATGCAAAAGCTAGCAACTAAACTAGTAACCATAAAACTGGAGCTAATGCTATATAGACCTCTCTCTCTGTCAGTCTAAAGTACAACGCCGTCGCCGGCTTGGTTAGATTTGATGCCGATATGCTAGCCATTTGATCTGTGGACGCTTAAAACTGCCGAGGAACTTCGTCAACCCCTCTGGGCATTCGCCGCCGTGCCGAGAGGTCGCTCTGCTTCCACTCTGGTCATATCGCTATCGAACTCGTCCTCAGTGGATAATTTGTGGCACATCTCTCATTTCAAATCGACCTTGACAAAGTGGTACCATAGGAATTGCAGAGGTACACTTGTGAAATGCCAGCACGTATGCGCATCTAGTAGGGAGGGAAATCGTTGAGCTCAAAATCATACAACAAAGGAGCAACCCCGAAGGTCGCAACATAGATCCATCTCATGGGCTTCCCACGACGTCTGTGTGTAAAGGAGCAGTGACACCGACTAACGACCATCACTGCTCCCACCGAACAGGGCACTTGCATGTTCCAATCGTAATGAAACTCAGCGGAAATGGCAGGAAAAAACCCAAGATTAACTTTTGGGCACCAACGGAAACTGTCCAGTCTTCTTACCAGAAGCATCTATGAGATGAGACCGATCGCCTCTGAGCAACTCTGTCAAGCGGTCTCGAAAGCCAGATGAAGCCGATCATAGAAATGTGGAGTAGCAAAGACATCTGTTTCTCACCGAGCAGTATTGATATCCTACAAACAGTGTTGAATCAGACATGACCATGCTTACTTCCTTCACAAACATGGACGTTACAACAGTTAAAGTCAAGGCACCTTATTTCACAACAGTGCAAGAAGCAACGGAAAATAGAGTCAAAAAGTTCTCTCCCACTTACACCAGCATGTCGGGTAGGATCAAGTGGATCGATGCTTCCACGCTGTAGTAGTTCATAAACGGGTGGATTGGCATTCCGCAGTACATAACATGTACCGAGCTTCTCGACTACCCTCTGCTGCGGTGAAGTAGATGCCCCAGAGATGGACCGTGATGGAGACCATCTACAACTTCACAACTGCTTAACACGTGAGCAGATTCAACGAGGCGGAGCGAAGCAAAAAACCATTCTCTCGGAAACGACACCAAGCATGGCCTTCAGAATTTAAGCGTCTCGGTCGTCACTCGTCTTGGATCGTTGATGTGCCTCTTCGGTGGTGGCGGCGCGCCGTAATACGATATTGTGGCTTTGGCCGCTTTCACATCCTTCAAAAACGGCTTGTAGTTCTGAGATGAAATACACCAAAAATCGTCGGGCGGAACTCTCAACCTACTGCTTCAGCCTTTCCATACACATCTTCCAAGATGAGCAAATCTTTGTTGTCGAGACTATCGAGTAGCAAACGAACTTCCTTCGCAGTCCCCTGGCACACGGCAACGTATACAAGGGACCAGTGTTGGGAAATATGCTCGCTCTCTTCAGCTCAGTTCCGGAGGGTTTTTACTAATTACACAAATTCACGTATGAACTCGGGTGGGAGGAATGTAGGTAAACCAACAAGAAATTCCCGAGATGTCCTCAGAATTCCCATAGTGTCACCAACCAGATGTCACCTTGAGGAGCCTCTGTACTTGCTTCCACTCTGGAGTTTCACACCAATCCTCGTCATTATCACCGATCACGCGGCCAATACACCACGCTATGCGAACCAAGCCTGAAGGGATAGAACCTTTGAGTAAATGCTCACACTACATCGCATATTAATCAATTATCGATCATCAGGGCGCTGGGATTCCCACCACATTTGAGTTTCATCCGTTTAACGTGAAGTATGCAATAGTAAATCAGTGAAATATATTTTTCATATCACTAGGGTGAAACTCCATTGTTGTTGTAACTGATTCCCCCCATAAATTTCCCACCCTTCCTCGTACCCTCACACCCTATTTCCGCACCCTTGCCGTTCCTATATGCCTCCAACAGCGCGGGAGTTACTGCAGCCAGAGCCCGTCGAAGTGGTGGCCCCCGCACACGGAAGACGCCCAATGCGTAGACCAAACGGTAACTACAGGAACATACAGCCCGGCACAAGAAGGCACTCACAGATCTTTGGCCGACACTTTATCGAATTCTCCTTTGTCAAGATGAGCAAAGGTTTTCTGCAAAGCCGTTTGCATCAGCGGTGAAGTATACCTACACAAGACACGACCAAATTCAGATCGAACCTGAGCGTTGCGCACTATCGCGAAGGGAAGGGTAGCATCGGAGAAATTAAACTATCGTTGACCTTGTCATTCCCATCGCCCACTCGGGATGAGCACGGGTTTAGGAAAATGTGGTGAGGGCTCTCATGGGACAATGAACGACATGTACTTGCGTACGATATGTTCATTGTCATTGTATTGAAGCAGTATCAGTCTTAGTAGGCTACCCTTCCGTTCGTGATATGACGAATATTTTCCCCGAGTTCATTACTTCACATGTACGCCCGATATACGGTACAGCCTGTAGAGAACGTCAATGGCCATATGCGGCTCACACTGTGGCAAGACCTTCTCGAACCAGGGCATGCAGACCTGCATCGGAATCCATCAATATTGGAGTTTCACCACCCGTTCCTCGTGAAGTAGCGTAATACTCTGTGAAAACCCCAATATTCGCGGCAGTCGTAAAATATATTTTGCATAAAAAATTTTTTTGCGTAAAATAATATTTTTTTATTATTATTTTTTTTAAAAGTATTTTTCATATCACAGGTGAAACTCCAACGAGTAACTTTCCCCCACTACTACTACCTTTAGCCCATTTCGTGTACGCAGGTCCACCAGATACCGCAACACGCGCCACGTTTTCACAGGGCTGTCGGCGATCCGCGGAAAAACCTCAACAAAGGGCAATAAAGTGAATAACACGAACAACACACCTGCGTATCGAGTTTAGATATGAAATCTTTGAACTCTCGACTGCCCCTCTTGAAATCACCGAAGTTGGCCAAATGCGTTAACGCGTGACATGCGTCCCCGTATGACAACGGTATCGCAGTCTTACTCACAAGAGTTAGAACTTCTGGACCTGAGAAAAATCAATTCAAAAAATTTGCGACAAATATTTTCCCTCCTAAAAAGACTACTATTCATGTGCAAACTAATTTAGTAGGACTCTTCGTCACTGCCCACTATTACCATTTTTGCACTGCTGGAACGCATCCCCGAAAACCGACTTCAACGGCGGCAGAGGTACTTTAACACTGGGCATCTGGTGAGGTTGTCATACTCGAGAAAAGTCCCACAGAGGCCACTACTTCCAGCTCTGTGGTAACCAAACAAAAGCAAGGGCATGAAAAATAACTTGCCACTATCAAAGTCGTTACTAAATGTACAACACACAGATACGCGTCGTATCCTGCGGCACGCTCCTGAGATTCGTTTGCTACAGCGTTCTGCATCATTGCCACCATGCAGAGAACGCTCCCTGACACGCTCCCATGTAAGAACAGTAGTAGTAGTAGTAGTAGTAGTAGTAGTAGTAATAGTACTCTAGATCATTCGAACAGGACCACATCTTTGCTTTTCCCCAAACTGCTATCCTTCCTAATAGTCCTGCCATTAGGACTGTCATGATCATCACTGTTACGATACGCAGTAGGATAGGGAATATGCAGTCGGAGAAAACAGTTGTCCTCCTAAATTCCACACGAATCTTCCAGGCACGCACAACAACAACTCCTATTCTCACAGGTTCATATTTCTCTGGTACGGCCCGTTGCCGCGCGTTCTTATACTGCAAATTCGGAGTTGCTGCTGCCGGTTTACTGTTACTCTCACGGCCTGAAAAGATACCAAATTTTATCCAACATTTACCAACAAGTTCTTGTTGGTATTAGTCACTATATAATGGAGTTCCACACTAGTGATATGAAAAACACTAGTGAAAAATATATTTCACGACTACTGCATGTCACCGCGAATATCGCGTTTTACACAGAGTATTACGCCACTTCACGTAAAACGGGTGGTGAAACTCCTCAATTAACCCACAAAAATATATGAGAATTTTCAATGTTAATTTAAATTATATAATTACTTTTTTTGGAAAACTTATGAGGCATTTATTAACACAGTTGCTGGTAATACCATAAATTCCATAATAAAAAAAATATTAGTAAAAATATCAATGCATACATACCTTTTTTCTTCTTGGTAAGTGGGCTCAATCTGCCACACAAGTTGGCGCCCCAGTCCCTCAACGTTGGGTCGCCCGATACGTTCATCAACTGCCGTTCGAACAGTTCGGAAAACCTCTTTAAAAGATTCCACCTGAGAAAAACTAAGCCGATTTTTGCAGCCGACTTTCTCACCGACACTCATGCCGTGTGTTGAAAAATCCCCACGTAGGAGGACATATCTGACCAGTACCTGAACACGGGGAATTCGGAAAATTGTTCATTGGAGTTTCACCACCCGTTTTACGTGAAGTGGCGTAAAAAACTCCCTGAAAAACGCTGTAGTAGTCGTGAAGTATATTTTCTCACTAGTGTCTTTAATACCACTAGGGTGAAACTCCATCTTATAACCGAGGAAAGACAGAGCAAGGACGATTGATAAAGTGAAATTATTGCTATTAGAATTTCTATTCGACCACAACAACAAGATAAAGAATTAGTAGCTGTGGCAAGGATATTATCCAGGAACTATTTTTCACTAGAGTTTTTCATATCGCGGGTGGAACCTCATTATCGAGGAATAGGTATTAGGAATCAGGGATTCACTCATTCTCTAGAATTTGTGTTATCTAGAGTCTGACAACAGTGAGAAAGAAGGTCCCAATGTGATGATATCTACCCGGAAATCATCCAGGAGCCTATAATGTTCCCAGGAAGGGAACTCATTTTGAATTTTCCACGGATGGCTAGGAACACATTCTTCAATCAGTTTTCCATGTAAATATCATTACATTATCTCACAAAGCTACGTGGACCATTGGTTGCCGACCGCAGAAACGGAGGAATGCGAGTATTTGATATTACATATTTCTCTTAGTTCCTCTTCATTGACTAGTATAATCCTAATTCTCAAGCTGCCAACATCATCTACTCTGCTCACGGGTTTATATCTGAGCGCCTATCACAAGATGACGAGTAAGGCCGACTTCTTACGGTGTGACGAAGAACCTTCCCTCTCCAGTGGAGCCCCCACAGGTAAGGGTGAATGCGTACCATGCACTTCTATAGTAGGAATCGCACCTGGTATCAATGGAGTCTCACTCTAGCGATACGGATATTTCACGACTACTGCATATCACCGTGAATATCGCGTTTTTCACTCCCACCTTACGTAAAGCCGATTACCTCCGAGCCTCATTGAAAAAGATGTGATAGGGGGCAAACAGGGCCGAAAGGTGGTTCGTGCAAGTGGATAGAACATGCCACTTGTCATCACTGCTTAAGAATTTCGTCAGTATCTACCAGGAAATCATCCAAGAACCTATGATGGAGTTTCACCCGTGATATTAAAAACATATTGCACGACTAGTACAGGCCGCGAATATCGCGTTTTTCAACGAGTTTTACGCGACTTCACGTAAAACAGGTGAAACCCCGGGGGGAACTAATTTTGAATTCTCCGCGGATGGCTAGGAACACATTCTTCAATCAGTTTCCCATGTAAATGTCATCATCACATTAGGGAAATTTTCCTCATTTTTATCAAAAAAAATTTTCTCCAAGCTTAATGGGTCCTTGGTATCTACCAGTGTTGGAATGTATATGTTTGCTTTCCTCAGCTGAGCTCAGGGAGTTCCCTCACTAATTATAGAAGTCTACATGTGAGAAGTGTACGAAAAGCAACGATAATTAGCCGCAATTTCCTCGGAATTTTCATATTCTCACCAACACGTGTAGTTGACCATGTGCATATTTTCTAACACTAGTATCTACAGGCTCAACCATGAAAGATACGAAACAGGCCCAATTTGGTACCGGATCCTCAGGCGTGGCTTTCTTCGCGGCCTCCAACACCTTGTTGATAACGTACGTGTCGTGGCCGAAGAAATCTTTGATGTCTTTACAAAATACCTAAGCCTCGCCAACTGTCCTCATCAATTACTACTCACCCGAACTACCGTGCGTTTTTCAATTCTGCCAAGTTCTGCAAGATGTTCTGTTGTCAGTATACAGGCTTGGATTTGCTTAACACAGCAAGGGACCATGATACGAGACGAGGTCCATATACGACTACTACTGTGTATTCGTTGATGGCGCTCTTTCGCCAATCAATGGAGTTCCTATCCCTCAGATACTTCTTCACCGCAAAGTAGAGCCATCGGGCTCCAAGGGCTGCCTAATGAACGCAAAGAGAACGACGAGGACGATTCGACTTCCTATGGCCTCACCAAAATGTATAAGGGGATAGACTTCATGTAAGGGGAGGAGGTAAGACGACGAGTTACCTGCCGGACCACGCCAGAGCGTAAACGATCTGTAAACGCCTTAAACTTGTTTATTATCGAGACACGCAGTAAAGGAGGGTAGTGGCGTATCTGTTGTATATACTCAAGCGCTGAATTCTATAGAGCACGGTGTAAGCCTTCCCCCAGTGGTATTACGATAGACACTATTACGGAGAAGGCCGATCGCCTCGTTTCCGCATCGTGCTGACGAGTACTGTGAGAGGAGGTGGACATCGGACTGTGAAAGATTCAAAATTGCCTGTGAGGTGGGGGCAGCGTCACTCGCCACGAAATTGCCCAACTTGCGTTGTTTTCACAGCGGGAGGGCGCACATTGAACTCACTCCATGATTAGCTCTGTTGCTGCAAGACTACCCTATACGATGCTCATGGAAACACGATCCCTGTGGAGTTCTACATCTAGCTCGTGTGCAGGGTGAGCTGCTGCACCCTCGCCCGAGCTATACAGCGACACGAATAGGAAACGGAGACGTGTAGGGCGGTATCTTCCTATAGAAAAGCGAGATAGAAAATTGGAGAGGCGAATATGATCTTTCCGTTTCGAATTTGTACCCCCTCCCACTTCGCGCGCCCCCACGAAATGTTAAATTGACCTTCCGTAAGCCTCCTGCTAGGATCGGGTTTTACATGCGGAATGCGATCCCGCAGAGAGGAAAGGGAGTACATTGGCAGAGATTATCTCGCCCGGTGGACACAACTCATTGGCATGATGAAAGTAGACAATTTAAAAAACTAGAGCTGATCCCTCGAGAGCTACTGTGCATCGATGCGAGTCTTACTAAGCCGTGTTGTCGGAGGCGCTGGCGACTTTTAATTCACACACACGCGCAGTCCCATGGGATAAGCGGGCAAAGAGTGCACTTGAGCGAGATGACTACGGACATGCATCACACTAACGAATTCTCAATACATATTTGAACAACATTAGAATTATAGCAATGTTGCGGAGATGCGCAGAAAGCAACAAAAATCGGCGGTTCAGCAACATCAAGGTGCTGAACCAGAGGTTGCTGAAATGTGTATCTTCCACTCTATTAGCCAGAAGGATATTCCAAGCCTTCTCCAAGCCGTTTCTGCTGGTAAACCGTATGTAGGCGAGCAAGACAGCATCATGGCATATCAATTATGACAACTGTTGACCTTTTCCACTAACCTATTGAGATTGCCGAATTTACGTCAACTTGGAATAATTTCAGAAACTCTAAGTATGTTTCACAAGTCCTTCAGCCTCAAATGTGAGGGAAGTAAACTAAAGAACGGGATTGAGAAAGATCTTAGTTCGAGACTAAGCAGGTTCTTTGACACTCACAAGGTACCTAAGAAATTGTATGTGAATTTGAACCAAAATTCCATTTCAAAATAAAACATGAAAAAGCCAAATAAAAAAGTCGGTGAAAGTGCTGTAAAAATTTTATCCCCGAGTCGTGTCAGGCACCTATATCGAGCCTTCCCGCAACTTCGAGGAAGTCCTCGCGAATGTGGCTTGAAAGAAACGACCTAATTTCCTCACCAAACTCACGATAGATCTCAAGCGTTCTCAACTTGAGAGTGAGTCTGAGAGACTCCTAATCATGACGATATTATGGCTTCTCATTGCTTAGGGGACGAGAATCTCATCCTCTTTATCAAGCGATTATACTTTTGTAATTTTTTCCGCTCTCAACTACTTAGGCGTAAGAGGCTCATTCATAGAGCCTCGACGGCTGAACTGTTATTCATAGATTCCGACACAGACCAGCACGGAATCAATTCGGGCGTATCTTTGTTCAAAACGTCCCTACTCACACTGCACTCGACACAACCCTCTTGAATGAGAAATGATGTGAAAATGTACCACTACATCAACAATGACCAACAGCATCACCAACAGTACGAGCATTAATAACAGGATCAATGCCCGCGATTGTATAGGATACTATCGAGTTGTTTTGATTTCGTGATTTCCTTGACATAGACTTATTCAGTTTTGCTTCTTACCCTTGAAATTCTTAGTCGGAGTAGGGGAACCCTAACAAGAAAAAACACCGTATCACGTATAGTTACTACGCCCACTACACAGTGCACGCAACGACACCAATAGTTTGATTCACTCTCATCACACCATGCAGAATCGAATCAGCTCACTGTCCAGCAAACTTAGCACTCGATCGACTCACTTTCCCATGCTGAGCTTTAGCCTTCTCACTTTGACCTGCCACGCCCGAGCGGACACTCTTCTTCGCTCGTCTAGGACAGAGCATATACCCCAAACATTGGAAGGGCAGCTTTAACAGATAAACAGCCCAGCTGAACAAGGTCATGCTCAAGAAGATGAACACGAGCCTATCCGCCAGCTCAGAACCTGAGAGCTCCTAGTGTTAGAGACAAAAAAATGGAAACCTACCAACGACCCCTCTTGTGCCAGGGTAAGCCGCGTGTAAAATCTTGAGGTTGGCAGTACTGAGAGACTTCTGCTTCTCATTGACAAAACTGTACATCTTCTTAGCACTAGTAACACCCGCATCGATGATGGAATCTGCAAGATGATATCTTGCCGGTCACCACACTCCGCGAGTTTTCTTACTAATCTTCGGAGCCACTTCAGCGTAGTACACGTCCTTAGCTTGAGCATAGTACTTATTGCCGTCACGGACCACTTCGTTGTACTTCACCTGCATGCCCTTAGATAACATCGATACCGCAGTATCTCGAGAGAACCTATCAAAACACAGAGTGAAGTAATTCTGCCTGAGAGAATATTACTTGGCAAAATCCACCCAATAAACACCAGTCTGATAGGCCACACTCTTCAAGGCATCGAAGGTAATGAGGGCATCGGAAGTAGCAGCTGTCGAGCGAGTGGTCTCCTTAACAGTAGCCTGAACACCAGCATCACTGGAGGGGGCAACAGTAGGTTCCCTCGTTGTGCTGGGAGGCGCAACGCTGATATCAACTCTCCTAGTAGGAGCCGACGTGACCGCCTCAACAGTCGAGGGAGGAGAAGGAACAACAGTCGCAGTTGATTCATGAACCACTACTGCAGGAGGCGTTGTCTGTGCTACTGCAGGGGTAGGAGCAGGAGTAAGACCAACAACGTTCGGAGTCGTACGAGTCTCAACAACTTCCGGGTGAGGAACACTAGCGGCAGCCTATACAACGATATGGTCACTCAACACGAACGAGAAAAGGACTACAATACACAAGCCCAACCTCACCTTATCAGTGGGAGCAGCCTGAACTCCACACAACATGTAAAACGCAGCCACGCTAGCGAGAACGCGCACCATGGATAACTAGACGGAACCGATGAAACTGACAATCGACAACGACATGAAATCTAAACGACTCGGATACGAAATCTTAACACCCAAGATTGAAACTCTATGAATTGGACATGGAAAGTTCATACCACACTAATCAAACAAAATGTACGTCTGCTTGCTGTGTGAAGCGCTGCTACTCATTAGAAATAACCTGATGGTATGCGCCCTATTAGTAGGCACGAAGAAGCATAAACCACCATGAAGACGCAACCACGGCCGAGCCAATGACCTCAAGACAAAGGGGGGGCAGCATCAGATACACCCCGCCGGGAAGAGTAGATCAGTAACACCAACCGAAGTCACTTCTTCCCTATCATGCACGACTTCGCACAGACCACAACCACCACCACAAGTGAGCAAACCATATACGAGGTACCACTGTTATGAATAGCGGTGTGCGTTGCAGCACAACCAGGAGCAAAGGTAGCGTATTCACACGTAGAATAGCCAAGAAACCAGATTTCAGCATAGACCAAATAATTGATAACCAAATCGCCAGTATCAGACCACACGACAGTCGGATCAACAGTAGCTAGTGCCACCTTGGTGCAAGTCTACACCGCCTTGGCAACGGTGAATCGACGCCTCGAAATGCACACCTCACCTGACTGCTGGTCGAGCAGGGTAGTTCAGCACGACTCCAAAGACTTAACCATATGAGTAACATCAATAGAGCATATAATCGCTGTTATCCCACACTAGCGGCTGCTAGGGAGCGCTAAGAGCATGCATCCACAGTCTTCTCAGTAGTGGTGGCAGTAACGAGCCTTCTGACCAAGAACAGCAACATCTAGAGGTAGATAGAACTGCCTAAGCGGCGGCACAAGGCGGCTTCTCGAGATTGGTCTCAGAGAGGCTCTAGTGTGGCTGAGGACGATGCTCCTACACTCACAGTGAAGATTTCCCTTCACATAAGAGTAAGATGCGTTTGAGACCAACTGCGTCAAGTCAGACAGATGAAGACAAATGAATACTTCCAATCGCACCAACACCATCTTCTAGCGGCTACGACCGACACAATAGCGACCTGTCCTCCTCGGGTAGAGACCCTTCAACTGTTCCGTAACGGAGATGAGCACTAGAACAGCTATGCAAACGCCGACCACAATGATGAACACTTAGCAATACGCTACCAGCCATACCGCGACAACAACAAAGTAGAAGGCCTCTCTGCAGATCACCGCCGTCACACCACGTTTACCATAGAGTCATGTTCACTAGCGTTGAGGATACGGCTCCATTTCGTGCAGCATCGGCAAGCGTGAACGTTACTCATTTAATTTCGGGCGCGCGCTTTTTGCAGCGCTTATTCCGAGTGCGGGTGAAGACTAGTTGAATTTACACACCCTTCATAAACATTTCAACGACAATGCACAGGAGAACAAACACACCATCTCCCAACACTAGTCTCTATTGGCAAATCATCACCTTCGCACTCTTATGTCAATTCCCAGCAGCTCACAGTATTAGGGGTCGCTCTTTAAACCGATTTCGAAACTGAGATTCGATTCCAGAATCGCGTATCACACGCTCTTAGAATCGATTCTAACTCTCACAATTGAGTCATCGAACATGGGGTTGTTATTCTCCTGAGGTGGCTAAAGTATAATATAGGATCGTTTCACAATACTAAGTCCATGAGGCCAACCGCTACTCTCAATCACATTCTCACTGGTTTCAGCCAACAATGTCCTCCCCTGTTCATGCCGGATAGCTCTTCCAGCTTCCCCCTAGCTTCCATCGCCCTCCCTGACCGAGAACCCGCGCGCTTCTTGCCAGTGCTCTTCGTCTGCACCATTATCTTCACCTTGTGGGCAATATACAACTTTGTAAATTCTGCTCCTGAGCTTCTATGGTTAGTGGTATCTGTAAGGTTCACATCTTACCATTACTTCAACTAGAAAGACCGGCAGCACTACGGCATGAGTTGTAGGTGATGATCAACATACCTTCTATGCAGCATTGACGTGGTCTTAGAGCTCAAAGAGGTTGGAACGAGCTGATCATATTCAACTCTCTTTTTGCTATGCTACTCGTCTGCTATACTCTCTGTGTGGTCACTAACCCAGGAGAGGTAAGGAAACGGTCGTGCTTGATTTTTAGGGAGAAAAAAACTCCCACCGTGGGAAGATCGTCTTCGAAATCGGTGATAGGTTCATATTATATGAACTCCTATGCTACGTACTCATGGATTAACTTCACAAATTTTTCCGACAGATTCCTAATACTGAGAAATGGTTATACAGCGGGGACGAGGACGAGCCTATAGTAGTTGCTACTATTCTACCGAGTGAGAGCATAGACGATTCGACGGGTTTTTACGATTGTTCCTGTCAGATGCTCAAGAAAAGAAGCGAAGTGGAGCGAGGAGACACTGTAAATGGTGTGGAAAGTCAGTCACCGTCGTTAAGTTGGATGATTGTCATGGTGGAGGTCGCAGGTTCAAACCCGACAGATGTCATCACTGCCGCGTTTGCAAGAGATGTGTGAGTGGTTTAACGCTCTTCACTCTTTATCATCAACTACTTCCCTTGCTAAAACTCCACGTTGAAAGACTAATGAGAATTCCTAGCATATTCAGGTACTTAAAATGGATCACCACTGTCCATGGATATACAACTGTGTTGGTTTCCGCAACCACAAGTATTTCTTCCTCCTGCTCTTCTATGCAACACTAGCGGCTCACTTTATGTGGATTACTATGGTTGAATCGGTAGGTTCGGGACATGAGCCCTCCAGCTGTCCTTTCTGCGGGAATACATGAGTGTTGGGGGAGGAGGAGACAATTTTATATGTTTCGAATCAGTTGCTTGTTATCTCATATTTTGAAGGAATTTTATGCATTCTAGGTCTTCGGTGCGAAGCGGCGGAGCTCGCTGAGCTTCTTATCTAGAATTCCACTGGCTGTTATTGAAACTACTTTGGAAATTGCTCCGCTCGCTCCACAACTAGTATTTTCTCTCTCGTAAGCTCCATCGAATTTCCAGGATAGCACTAGTCGTAATGTCGCCACTTTTTGAAAATTGACAATATTTTGTTATCAGGATGAATGGCTTGATATTCCCTTGAAACTGCTGTTACCTCCTACGTTGTGGAGTGACATTTTTCTGTGTTAGACGCGTTATGCAGTAGAAGAGGAGGAGCCGTTGGGACGGGTCTTCCTCCTTGTATTCGGCATGGTCCTCTCCTCTCTATTCGGGCTACTACTAACAGCATTCTTCGCTTTCCACATATGGTACTATCAGTTGTCTTGAAGTACACCCCATCCGGCTTGGCATGCAGGTTAGCATTCAAGGCGATGACCACTATAGAGTACTGCGAAAAGTCTACTAAGAAGCTTGGTTTCAGTGGGGTGGGTCAGCGGATCGTTCAGCTGCGTCCTGAGATGCTCGTTGCCAGTCTACTTACCATCGTGGGTGCTACGGCGACTTTATAGCAGTAGTAGGTTCCAACCCTTTGTTTTGGCTTTTGCCGATAGGTAGTATTCAGCACCATTTCTCAATCTCTCCGAAGCTCCCCTGCTCAGAATATGGTAGAGGTGACGGAATGTCGTTTACTAGGAAAGACGATGATACCGATTGGATCAATAGCAATGATGATAATATGGAGGGTATTAGCACTGTGTTGTTCTGATGGAGTGGTATCGTTTTATAGGGAATAATAATTCTTCACAGACTCCTGGTGGAAGTAGTAGGCGGGTGAGACGAGGCCTTGCGATTATCGGTATGCACGGTTGTGACTTTTATAGGCGGTGAAATACCGAGACGAGAAGCAACATGCTCCTGAATCCAGCGAGGCTCTACTCGGTAGTCCTTGATACGGATCTACTCAGATCCTCCTTGTTACAGTAGTGGCGATTGCTTTGTCCGATGTGCATATCCTATTGTTGTTGATTTAACCCTACCATATTGCGTTGGAGTATGCAGGGTTAACTTCGATTTTAGAGTGTTTCGGAAATGATTGTCATTAGAAGATGCCCTGTTGAAAGTGTCAGCCTAGTGCTTCCCTATGGCGCCTCAACAAGTCGTGTCATCAGCTCGAGGCGGCCTGGATTACAGTCATGTCGCTGATCGTCAGATGCCTCCTCCGGCGCCATCACCAACTCCCAAGTCGGTGCCGGCTCGTGGGGTCGGTGCGGTGGGGGGACCGCCGTCGCCTACTCTACCACAGGTGAGGATATGTCGTGTGTCCATTGGGAAATTCTCGCTGTTTCTAAGCACTTGTATTCTACTTCGTATATACCTGAGCTTAGCAGCTGTAATATTCCAACGCTGAGTGGGAGGTCACTGATGCTGTCCTCAACTGCTGCAGATTGCCCGTATGGATGCATATGGTCCATCTCGAGGTCAACCTACATATCTACAACAAAACGCGCACGTTCAGTACAGCCCTCAGCCGACTAATAGCGACTATCGGACGAGGCACCAAGAGGTACACTACTCGCCATCTAGAGAGCGAAAATAAGTGTGCAGAGGCAACTTTTTCTACAGGAAGCCCTATATAGGTATATTGCATGGAACCTGTCCCCAATCGGTTTTCGAAAAAAATTTTCATTGCCTTTTTGCGCGTGTATTGAGCCTTCTCCATCCATTATAGACTTAATCCATATCATATCCATGAATGTGATGCGACTAACCTCTGTGATACTACGACTTACCTTCTTAACACACGTAATTCGTTTGTCTGGTTTCACCAGCGTTGTCCAAGTTAGCGATAAGAAGACGCATTCTCTGAGTAGACGCTTGGAAAGGATCAAGAAGAGGGCGATAACTATATCAAAAGATTTCAGCTTCAAAGTTGTTCTGTAGAAAAAGTTACCTCTCCAGATCGCGAGCCTTGCTGAGGTCCACATGTGTTGACTTTATGAAAAACGAGAAATTTTCATACGAAGCCTGAGTAGATTCACATCTGTATTGGGGTGGCAATCAGTAGGCTCGGGAGGTTCTATAGGAAGCTCTTAGTTGAAACAGAAACTAATGTGCGAGGTCTGTGTCCTCAGATATATGAGCCTTTGAGAAGGGACGTTCTGCATTATATTTTCGAGCAGACATCGAATGTTCATCTTCACAATGAGGAGTGTACGGCGGCTCTCATGCAGTGTCTTATTAAAATGCTCAACGCCTTGGAGGTTGCCATTCATGTAAGTCTAGGAAGAACGCGTATGGTTGGCGCATCCCGGGAAGAACTTTTCAGAGGACCGAGGGGCGAGTTATCGAGAACATGACATACAGCGCGGAACTTCAGCACGATATAGGAAGGTGCTTGTCGAAATTGGATGTGAGTTGTAAAGTTATATATTTGGAAAACATAGAGGTTCTTATGTAGGGAGTCACTGGCTACTGCAGAGACACTGAAGTGAGTAGTAGGATGGCGAGAGCTGTCGTGAATGATGTGGTGCTGGGCTCAGACACATCTAGTGGAGAACCTCGCGGAGACTAAGGCTAGCGCCCGTAGTGTGCAGCAGCACTTTGAACAGGACGTAGGGGTCTTCAGCTGAGCTTAGTTGAGATTGTCTTCACTGTTAGGGTAACAAGCTGGAGAGTATACAGATGCATCTGATGCAGTTGACGGTAGCGATGCGGGGTTGCCACTGTCCAACTCGGTTGGTTGTTATATTGTTGATCATATATCTATCGATAGTATATTGGAGTTTCACGACCCGTTTTACGTGAAGTGGCGTAATACTCTGTGAAAACGGCGAAACCTGAAATATGTTTTTCACTAGTGTTTTCCATATCACTAGGGTGAAATTCCATTTTCGTATAAACACTATATATATAACTATACTGTTTTCGAGAAAGTCGTATCGTCGTTTTCCGCATCAGAGACAAGTCCAGGACTCTCCAACATACAATGATATGAAAGCCCACAGCGACGAGATCATCGCGGCTATCTCCTCAGTGGGCACCTACATGTACACTCGTGATGCTATCTGTGCTGCTCCTTCAGCGGTTTGCCACTCTAAACAGCACTTTCCAAAAGCTCTCCCAGGACGTGTGCGATGCGAAGGCTCAGAATGTGGCCTTGACTTCGGCACTCTCGAAAGTCAGTGAGAGGCTCAGTTGGCTGGAGAGAGCAGACCGAGATCGTCTAGGAAGGTCGAGCGCAACGAATACAGCACCGCAGATTAGAGTGTAGTCTTGAATTTCGAGTTCCTCGCTGTACATTTGAAAATCAGGCCAGGCAGTAGTAGCTATAGTGAAGTGGATCTACTCAGCAGTAGCAACGACTTGTCGTATGGCTCGGCCGAGCTGAGGGCAGGGACGAAATATGGACGGCTGATGGACAGCAAAGGTATGCCTGAGAATTGCTAATTCAGATGAGGGTGTCTCCGTTTAAGAGGAGGACTCCACTGATGAGTGTGTGCAAATACACGCATGAAAAAGTGTTTTACGGTAGATAACAATCAAGAAATAAACTTGTATAGGTTCAGAGCGGCTATGTTCTGTCGCATGCACTCGTCGTGGAAATTCATTCTACTATATCGTAGCCTTACGTAATGTGGGGAAATAGTCGCATTGTTAACTTCATGTGTAGGTGAGAAAAAAATGTAAAATTTCGGGGAAAATTTTCGGAAATTTTTGTTGGTTTTCGAACATTTCCTCTCCGCCGAAGTCATGCGTAAACTTCCATAATTAGTGAAGAAACTGCTGAGCTCAGCTGAGGAAAGCGATCGCATATTCGTACACTGCACTATGCGGGCTGAAGTAGTTTCTTATCGAGCTTTCACGACTTGGCGACTTCGACTGATCAGATGGTCACCAGGAGGGGACGATGAGGGACAATCTCGTCTCGCCAGTATTGCTGGATATGGATCCTCAGAGAGCACCAGAAGCGAGGCTGCAGGGAGAGTCATTGGTGACACCAAGCCGTCGAGGGGTAGTGGACGGAGTTGGCGGAGAACTGGCGAGGACTGGAGGTAGAGTTGTCTGTGTTCAATTCGGAGCCCTTTATACGGAACTAGTTTCGCAGTCTCAGTGGGCATCAGAACCTCATCTGTGTAGAGCTCGGCGAGGCTACAGTTGCTCCCCAAACACTTGTTCCTATCGACGCTGATAACCGAAGCCATTTCGAGGTTGAGGCTCCTGTGAGTGCAGTGACTATGAATGCTCATTACACAACACCATTGTTGGGTGCTGCGGAATATCGAACAGGTAGTAAAGAGGGGGTAGTTTGTAATAATCTGCACTCGTTTATGAGGAGGCGTTTTCGTACGATTTAATCGCTTTTGTGATTTTATTACGATGCATTCGGAAGAAAATGTAATACGCGAAATATTCCCCGTGTTTTACGGCGGGAATTCAACACGGCTTAGCTGTTGTGATTCGTGACCATTACTCGTGGTTGAAGTGATGTTTGCCACACAAGTGTCGTTTCAGAAACAGCGAGCTGTTCTGCAAACGCGCTGGATGATGCCTCAGTCGAGGAGAAGGAGGATAAGCTCCCTATAGCGCCTCCCGATCGGGCCGCCTCATCCCAGGCAGATGTGGTCCAGTCGAGGCAGGATAATATTGTTGAGCACGTCGAGCTACCGATAGCAGCATTCTCGTCGGTGGATGAGGGTCCTGCTAGGGAGACGGCTGGTGAGTACTGCATTGTGCAGTGTGGGAACATGTGTTTGCTTTCCACAGCTGAAGATCCACACGCGATTTGGGGTAGAAGTAGACAATAACTATTTCCCGGAATTTTCATATTGTTACCAACACATGTAGTTGACAATGTGCATATATGTCCACACTGGTTGGGGTGCTATACTGTGTTGGAAATTCATCGACTAACGACACGTGTTAGTAGCAGTAGAGAAAATTCTGAGTAAAATTTTTGTACTTGTACGCTCTTATGTGAGGAAACGTCTGAGCTCAGCTGAGGAAAACAATCGTATATCCCACCTCAGACGAGTTGGCGAAAGCGATGACTAGTGAGGGGCTGAAGGCTGAGAGCGACGCTCAAGGACTACTTTGGAATGCTGGTGACAGTGAGTCACCTGCTGTCACCATCGAGTCCATACCATTCCTTTTCCATCTCTTGGCACAAGCATCTTGGCCGGTCCAGCTACTGGTACCAATCAGTGACCGAGTTGACTTTGAAGGACCCTCGTGAGAATAGCCATGAAATAACGTGTCGTTATCGTAGGGCTGATCTTAGGGTCTTTTTACTGGGAATTCGACGAATTGTGCAAATTTGCATTTTTCAGGAGCGCGCGCAGTTGGCGCTGGGTTCTGTGATGGAGGCCTCGCCCAGCTGGTGGCTCTGGCAGCGCCCGAGAGTGAGCACCTCCGAATTGATATTGTAAAGCTGCACGTGGAGGGTCTCCAGGGACAGCCAGAATTAACTCGTGATTTTGGTGATGTATTTGATTTCATAATGTGATAATATCTGCCATTTTCACTTCAGCTCGTAAACTACTTGGAGTGTACCAGTCTGATGAGGTGAGTTTAGTGGCTTCGAGTCGTTGGCAGTCTGGAAAAAAGGCACATGTGTTGGTGAAAATATGGAAAATTCAGGGAAAATTCGGCGAAATTTTTGTTGGTTTTTCAACACTTTTTTCCGAATTCGTATGTAAAGTTGAATAATTAGTGAGGAAACTTCCGAGCTCGGCTGAGGCGAGCAAAAGTATATATCGCAATACTGTGCGTTGCGTGGCAATTTCAGACTACCATTGAGGAGGCCATCAACGACTTGACAGAGTGGCTCGCTGAAGGTCCTCTAGATGGCGTACTCCTGTAGGTGTCGCTCGAGGGTGCGCATAAACTATGATTAGCTCGCCAAGTTGCTAGATTGTTTCTAATATGAGAGTATGAAAGTGTTGGCCAATGGGTAGGGGAATGTATCCCTAGAAGGCGTTGTGGTCCTTCACGCTGATGAGTGCTGCTGTTGAAGCCGCGGCTCCCACGACGACGAAAGTAGATGTGATAAAGCAGCAAAACGGTCTTCACGACAGTCAAATGGGAGGTCAAGTCCAACGGGAGATGAAATACCATTGTGATGGTAAGTAAAGTGCTCCATCCTTGTGGCCCTATGTTTCTCATAAGCTGTTAAGTAACCATCTAAAGATTCCTAACACCAGAGAGACTTGCCGCTAGACCCTCGTCCTTGTTCGACGAACTGTGGTGGTGTCTTCTCTCTCCTTCCTGCTCGTCGTCGCTTGCCAGACCACACTTTACCGACAACACCAAAGGCCGACGACGCGAGTCCAGATGATCTCATTAAAACCCCACCGGCGTTGGTGGTAGAAACACCAGAATCTAGACGAGCTCCTCTTCAGAGATGTCCGGACAGTTCAGGTGAGAGTAGGGAGTATGTGATCAGCTCTCGAGAGGGCTGAGCTAGAAGGAGTCTAGAGTACGAGATTCCAAGGCCGGTCATTCGTTGTAAATATTGAGATGGTTCAATTTGAAGTATCATCTTGGCACGTCCACTGCTGGAGTCGTTGAGTAACTCTTAGTTGTGAATAGTTTTCTGTTCGTATATATTCCTGATTGATGCTTAACAGGAGATAGTGGTTAGCCGTTACACAACACGTGATTCCATGGACATTCCATGCTCGTGCGATATTAAGGAATCATGCAAGAGAGCCATTGATTAAGGTATTGGCCAACATGATAGGAATTTTGAGTACGTTCTCTCGAGTTGGCAACTCTGAAACTGTCATGGCTAGACCATGGTTTAGCTTCATCGTGTTGGAAGTGCCTCTTTTAGTGAGTTTATTATTTCTATATTACGGAGTTTGTGGAGCATTGGATGTATCCGTAGGTCGACATATAGATGCTCAGCGATTCCGTCGAGATTCCAGTCGTTTGAGTCTAGATGGGAGTAGATTGCGCTTGCCGAGAGCGTCTGCTGCAAGGGTGAGTAGGCGAAATCATACACGGCGTATGAATGTGTTGATATTTCTCATGACATCTCTCTTGTTTTTCTGTGTTTTCGGTTAGGCCTCTCCTGGGCCCGCGTCGAAGCCACAAACTGGCGAGTCCCCTGTCCCTGCGAAAAATATTGAAGCTGTTGTGGCAGAGAAGGACGAGGAGATAGAGAGAGTCATGAGAGATGTCGAAGCCGGAAAGTAAACGATGGTTAACCACATATGTTGGTGACAATATGGAAATTCTGAGGAAATTTTGGGAAATTTTTGTTGGTTTCTTACAATTCTACCATAGTTTGCATATAAACTCCCATAATTAGTGAGGAAACTTCTAGGGTCTGATGAGGAAAGCGAACATGCGATGGTGATTTAATGAAAGTGATATGTAACGAGAAGTTTGTTGCCATTCTGCACTCTACAGAGGCGGTAACAGAGGAGAATATAACTTTCTCCATGTGCATCAACTGCGCTATAGTTGCGCTGCTCTCACTCTGTGCAGAATCATGTCAGTGGCACTCGTGAGATGATTTATTAACTGATAGAAACATGAATTATGAATACGAATATAATAATAACGTAATGTTATTGAGGTAAAGGGGCATTGACATAGATTGATTATAGATAATCAATAGGTATATACCACATCTGTTTGAACTTTACTTTATCCCAACTGGTGTGTCGAAGTTCCTCTATTTATGGTTTCTCAGAATCGCACTGGCAGCAGAGAGAGCCAAGACGAGGACACTAGTGCAGAAGAAAGTCGATGAAGTTGGTCGCATTGCTGGAGAGCTAAGACAGCACCTGGACTGTTTCTCAGTTGAGCAAGAAGCACATGAGTGAAATCGCCGAGCTAGAAGGCAGAATTAGAGAGTTGGAGAATACGATTAAGGGTGAGCGGGAAAGTCTGAAGAAAGCTGTGAAAATCACTGATGAGAACAACGTAAGCATATGAGCGCGGAGAGCTTGTGTAGGCGTATTGTTGTAGACTCTGCGGGTTCGTATTCGCGACTATGAGTCGAAGCTTGAGAGTGCTAAGAACAAGATCGCCCGTCTTGAGACACAGCTCAAAGTGAAAGAAGGTAAGATGATGATTCTTCATTCGAAGGGAGAGGCTACATGATACTAACACAGTTCGATATAAAGCAGGAGTTGCCTTACTTCATATAGAGGGCTCCTCTGTGAGGGGGGATGAAGGACGCTTTCAGAGGATATACTGACTTCGGCTCGCCTTGTGAAGAATTTGACTGAGCAGAGGGACTTGTTCAAGGCGCAGTTGGAAGGACTAGGTGGGTAGTTTAGTCGCCTGTTGTGATACGTACGATTTTCCCAACAGGTCAAGCGGCGTCCGATACAGAGCTACTCGCTGCGAATGCGCGATATGAAGCTCTTGTGAGCGCACATAAGCAGGCGCTAGAATGCGAGCAGAAGGTGTGGTATGAGACTTTGCTTGTCATTTATCGGCGTTTTGGCAGGCTCGTGGTGAGGCTGTAGATTTGCGAGTGAAGAATGAAGCCCATGCGAGGGAGAGGGCTCGGCTGTATGACGAGGTGAATGCTCTTAAGAAGAAGATTATCAAAGATCAACAGGTGAGATATTACTTATCAGTTTTGGGTGTAGTCAGTACTAGGACCACCTGGCCGAACGCGACCGGATGTCGGCGACGTTTAATCAGAGGATCGAGGAGATCACTAGGGAATTCGCGGTAGGCTAATGACCTCACTTCTCGATAGTGGTTCATCATCAGGATGGTGTTGCGACGAAGGCCGAGGAGAGGCGACGGAGCGGAGGAGGTGCGACAAGTGAGAAGCTCAGACTGCGAGTTGAGGAGCTTACTTTTGAACGAGTGAGACTGGCTTTCGTTATAGGCAGGTATTGGTCGTTTAGGATGCCCTACTTGGTGAGCTCGAGGAATGTCGTAAAGAGGTCCCGGCAGCTGTGCGTGGTGATGAAGGATGAATTAAAATGAATCGATCGCATGATATAGTAACGAGTATCTTACATTATCTCGATTTCTTGTTCAGTAAAGTGTATAGGGCGAAAAATATCATTCGGATGTAGAACTACAAAATGGTCCGGTTGATGAACCGTGTTGGCACAATTATCATCACTGATATTGCTAATGGTAATTTACTATACTGTATAGTGTGTTTCCACATCACATTGGTAGTTAACAAGGCGATATTACAAAAAGTAAACACGAGACCCCGAATACAAATGCTGGCTCTACCGTAACAGCCAATCTTTTTGAGGTGCGCCAAGGAACCGTTATTGCGGCACTCACAACTAGCCTTGCTCACTGCGTAAACATCGTCCTTCATAGTGAATTTCGAAAACGCCATCCGAACTATCGTGGGTAGAACTCAGCGGTTTTCTAGTCCATTCTTCTCCAACATTGCCACGATATTGAGATCACTTTAAAGTCGCCCATCTGATGACAACTTCGAAGTTGTGATGAACCTTCGCAAATGGCTCGACTACTCCATTCGAAAGGTGTAGATATTGTGTAAGTAGAACCCGTTCAGTTCTCGTATTCACCTCCTCAAAATCGTGTGTGGATTCAGCGTGACATGCTAGTTATCTCCATAACTGAACGCACTCTGATAGAGGAAACTATCGTATTTGCAGACATGTACGCTGCCAACAGCGTAATCATACTTGCACAAACTTTCCACCGCACCGTTTGCATCTTTGGGTGTATACATTCACCGATTTCGTGTGCCGTGATATTCTGAAAACTGCAATCTCTCACTAATGCGAACCAGAGAGTGAGTACTATTTACTTGTGTTCGCAATCTGTACATATGAATGAGTACTTGGCCCGAATCTCGTAGGAGTGGCTAGTAGTCACCGTATACTGCGGGAACACAGCTGACGCAATCCGAGCCCTGAAACCCGAAACGTCTCATTCAGACAACTTTTCGAACAGTGTTGGAATATATGTTCGCTTTCCTCAGCTCAGCTCAGCTCAGGAGCTTCCTCACGAGTTATTCAAGTTCATCTGTACATATTCGGGTGGAAATGTATCGAAACGGATGAGAATTTCTCAAAATTTCATCAGAGTTTCCATATTGTCACCAGAACATGTTGTCAAGTAACTAACCATTTCTTGAATGCTGATCCATGAGGAGGCCGGAGCTCACCGCTCAGAATGAACTGTGCTACATGGCACATCTCGTGAAGCAGTGTCTGGCAATGCCAACTATCAGCCGCGACAAAACACATGCATCTCAAGCTTACTGTGCAGACACGTACTGGCCGATCGAGAACCTTGGTAGAAAGTTCTATTCGACAGGCTCCATTCTTGAAAACAGTGACACCAGCAGTGGTGAGCATCCTATTGTTCCACGTGATATCCATGTCCTATAAGAACAGAGAACGCAGAGGGAAGTAAACGAACATTTCTGATGCACGTGGCACCTTGGGCAACCGATTGTCGAAGACTTGCTCGTTGATGCGGGGGTACCTACAGGGACGTGCCGAGAACACCACATGCGATCCATACCACTCCTCCACCAACGCGATTCGAATGCGACTAAAGTCCCCGTCTGGCAATGAGGCACCGTCGTCTTCTCCTGCAGGAGTTCTCGTGGACTGCGGTGTTCTCTTCCGTGATCGAGGGCGTCGCCGCGTACCTGAGCAGGAGCTCAGTCATGCCGCCACGAGTACACCGACTACATATCGGTGTCAACAATGCATCATCTTCACTGTCATCATCCTTTTTATTATTGCCATGTCGATAGTCCGCTGGCGTCAAAGTCATGTATCTGTGCGAGTCGTACAGCAGCACTGCTCAACCCTGGACTGCTTACGGTGGCAATTCCCTCTCTTTATTCGCTGGGCCAGGAGTATTCTCATTGGCTGCTCCATTAGCGAGGTCTGCAACAACATCATCATCAACCTGGAAAATAGAACATCACAGTAGCTTCAATTCCTCAAGATGCTCACCACAGGGCTGACCATCTTCTCCACGTCAGAGTCACCATCTTCCAATAGAACCGATGTAAGTCGACGATCCGGATCGGCACTCTTCCGCCGTTCCATTCGTGTCTGGTCAAGAGGCTCCTGCTCGTCCTCCTCTTCGTCATCACTTAGCTCTATGGGGCTACCCACAGGACTTGTCACACTGCTCGACGAGTCAGATGCAGGAGGCGTCTCGGATAGCGGGAATGGAGGCGGCGATATCGGTTCTTGGACTGCATCCCGAACAGGACTCTGTGGCGGCTCTTCTGTTGAGGTTTGAGGTGCAGTAGCTTCACATGTGATCTCCTCCTCTGTCTCAACAGGCAAGGCGACTCCTGCTGCCTCTACCGCTGCATCAGTGCATGCTTTCACCGGGGAAACTGATTCCCGTGAGTGAGTAGGAGTTATGGACAGGTCGAAAGTAGTGGAGGTCTCCACAAAGAAGTTCATCACGGGCAATATGCTAGATATCTCGGTTACACTGAAGTTGGTCTCAGTGGGTTGCTCGAGTACAGAAGTCGGCTTGGACGGAACCTCTCCAGAACACAGCGAGACAAATGAGTCAGAAGAGGCACCGGAATCATTGGCCGTCTGGAACGTTGACATAACAAACTTCATTTAATGCAATTTCCTCTCACCAGCAGACCTCTTTTTTATCAGCATCAACGACTTCCCCGCTGTTACGAACACAAAACGAGTGTGCATACGAGATCCTTTGATAATATGGGCATGTGTCGTTGAGACTAGACACTCTATTCTCCCTATATGCCGAGATACGAGCGTACTCAAGTGCGGTCAGTGGCACGTAAACTGGATCATCCACGTTGCATGGGAGAGCCGTTTCTGATTCCGACCATGCATAAAATGGACATGTGAGAGGCTACCATCAGTGGCATCCATGGCAGCAGCGAACATCCTCCACAGATCTAGAGGTGCCTCCTTTACAGTTATGCCTTTCTTTTTCAGTGACAAAGCCAGACCTGATCAGCATTAGAAACCCAGTGAGAGCGAACTGTAGAATTCACCCCGGAAGGCCTCGACAGACCGAGGATAAGATTCCACTAGCCTCCACGAGGCGAATGTGAGGAGCTGCCTCCACTGCTTCTCTCGAGCATCAGCACCAGTGCCTAACACTCACGTCAACGGGACATACCTCGCACGACTAAGCTCATGGCACTGACGACAGTAACCTGGTGCACTCAGGCTATAACACTAAACGGGAATGTTCTTGAGCAGATTACTCGCGATCCACCGCGGTTGTGCTATGGCAGGGGGAGGAGTCGAGACTGCCTACCATTATAAAGTAAACCCAGCGTTGTGTCTCGAAGCTCTCTAGGATCTGGGAGTCCTTGCGGTACCGCTCCATGCCCAACATACGGCCACACATTCTCAACCGTAGCTAGCGGGGAGGACCCTCCTTCACCACACTCATATAGACCGTCATTAACCGACAGGAACGACCAGGCTACTGCGGTGTTGAAGTCGGCCTTTGTTGAGGCCCTAGCCGGAGACCAGGCCAAGTGAAGCATAGAGTACGGTATCACCACACAGTCACCAACTCGTTGAACAGCCGTGTGAATTTCAACCTTCTCGAGCCAAGGGCGATGGAGATCCTCATCAACTGCATCCAGGTCTAACGCCAGCCAGTCGGTCCCTGTGTTGTAACGGTCGTCAGTGGTGTTGTAACGGTTTCCTCTCACCCAAGGTAAGATGTCACCGTACTTGCGTGTGTCAATGAACCACCATAATTTCTCGACATCTCCAGCCACTAGACAGTTCATGACATTCTCCTTATCATAGTGGAAAGAAGATCTCGTCTCCAATCCCGCTGGAGCTATCCACAGGCCGTTCTCCTCTATAATCAGCCCCTCACGATTTCCCCATTGAGGCACTTCCACCTCCCAGGCCATGGCTTGAGGGAGCGTCGACACCACATACCAGTTCCCATCTAGAGCAAGATCCCGCAGGGTCATTCTAGACGCGGCCTCCTTGGCAACTCCGCGCAATTCTATTGGAGTCTCCAACTTCACCTGGAGTTCACCAAAGTCGCCATTTCCGAATGTGGTCCTCTTCGACCAGTCCGGGATCACCATGGCATTCCGTATGACCAAGGGCCTATGCTCAGCAATGTAGTAGCTCCAATACTCACCACAAGAGAGGTTCTCGCTGACAACCGAGTCAATTCTGGGATACTGTCCCCTTACGAGGAAGGACCCGTTCAGCGGGGACCCAGCAGGATCCCCTCTGTGCAGTGGTAAGTGACAGAATAGTGGTATCTCACGATGCATCCACATGAACATATCTCTGCCTAGACCTTTCGAGGAGGCCGCCTCTCCCCCACGAGCGGCTTTCGCCTGTTCACGTGCGCGATAGTAGTGCCATAGTCTAGTAGTCAATAGC
>NW_003211409.1:326566-379053 GCF_000006405.1 Perkinsus marinus ATCC 50983
TTTCGACCCCTCACGAAGCCCAGTAACTCTGAGCGCGAGATGAGGCCATTCCCATCAGAGTCGTAGTAGTAGAAGTCGGGCAGATGTCCGAAGTCACCTGAGCCGATACGCTATCATGAATATACGACGAACACAGTGCTCCTCCCACCCGCAGTGCATAGCGTTAGCACTAGTCCAACGACCAAGAACATGTAATGAGTTCTCATCCACAATACACCTCTGGTAGCAGATAGGGAAGCCACTAAGAGAAAGGCTAGTGGAGATGGACAGTCGCAACTGAAATAGTGTGCACTACACAACCGAAGCTGTGCAGTGGGGCAGTTCCAATGAGACCTAGCGACACCAGGGCAGTGGTGGAAGTGTGACTAGTGGGAATAAGGAAGTTGGAGAAGATACAGCCGTGATTTCAGCACAGGGAGACCATCACCGGCGGTGATACCATGACGACATGCTATTGGCAAGCCGCTTCCCAGATTCTGATTCGCAGGCTCTAAAGATTCTCGACAACAAAAGTAACTACCGAGCGGGAGGAACCTTTCCTCCGCCCGTCTTACTCCATAGCCTAAATGACAAACAGCACTAGGCATCTAGATCTTAGGCTTCGACGACATCCCCCATCTGAGCCAGCTCGGTCACACTGAGCTGCACATGGTCAACTACATGTGCTGGTAACGATATAGATCTTCTGGTGAGGAAATTATGAGAAATTATCGTTGTATACTGCTACCCGAAACTGATACAGTGAGGAAACTTACGAGCTTACGAGTTGAGGTAGATAAACCTATATTCCCGCCCTGCTGTATTATCCTCTATTCACACATGGAGTGTAAAATTGCATCGTCAGTTCGTTGCAGACGAAAATGGCACAAGTCAACTCGTCTGGGTGTACTTAGAAAGAGATCATTTTGCACTCAAATTCACCGCAAGCGACTATCGTGGCCAACTATAATGAAGATATCGTGAATCTGGTGGAGAAGCTGCCGGAGGGAACTCCACCGGCTCCTCGGGGATAAAGGGTGCTGGAGGCAACACGTCGACTTGCGTCACTGCGCCGCATAATTTAACAACAGGCACTAGCCTTGAATGAGTGCATGAAGTGGATACGTCGACCCACACCGGGCCGTCTCGACGAGCCAGCTGTACTCTCCCTGGTAGGTAGCGAAGAAGTAGGGCGTCTCCAGCAGCACATCGCGCTGAGCAGTGCTTGATACGACCGAGGTACCTACACAACTCTCTTCGTATATATGGACATACCACAACAGTCTCAATCTACAGTAGTTTGTATGGTATGTCCTCATATGAGCATACAAATCCAAGCACGTGACATCTCACAACATAACACAGCGGCAGCGAAGAAGTACTCACGAGTTAGCACACTGATGCGAGGCGACCGAGACATGGCCGTCCACAGTGACGGTGACCATTATCCATTCTCGGCCCTCCAGCACCCCATGAGAGCCGCCACCAGTAGGCAGACGGCGAGAGGCGAGAGGCTCTGTAGCGAATCCTAGCAGAACGGGCAAGAAAACTATTTATAATACTCTGAAGTGTATGCAACTCACCGATTCCCATCAGCACATTATACTTGGTCCCTTTCACATCTACTATGAACAACCTAGTCTCCTCACCCCTATACACGGCGCTAGACAACAGGACAGCCGTACCTCCCCGCAGTGGACCTCGGGGATAGCGGCCATGGGCATAGGAAGATCTCTCCTGCCACGACAAGCCGATAACCTGATACGACTAAGGGGCAGTTCTCAGCGGCCTGGAGGTAGTACTTGTCCATGCATCTCGTCCCAGCGAGTTATTGCGAGGCACTCGCCGTCGAGTTTCACCTGGCTAGGATCGAACCCGCGACCTCCCGGAGATGACCCTGCATACAGACAATACGCTCCTCTTATATCACCACCAGATCCCCCCCCCCCTTACGTCTTCCATCTGTAGCGGTTGGTGCGGTATCCACCTTGTCGTCGTCCCCCAAAGAGCTCATCACCGTTGCTATCCCCGGAGACCCCTCGTCGCTCATAGCCGCAACCGAGTCACACACCGAGGTGTCCCCATCGTCCACTCGATACACCTCAGGTACCCGACCATCAGCACTGCCCGAGCACGGCCTCTTCCACTGTCCATCCTCCTCTGCTCGCGGAGTCCCCCCTTCCATCCTACTCCGTCGCCTCTTCCCTCTACTCCCTTCCGATATGATGCCAGTAGAGACACTTACCAGAGACCCCCTATAGTACACCCTCTGACCCCGGCTCGTCAGCAGCTCATCACCACCTCCATCATCTATTTCTCTGCTATCAGTACATTCTTGCCGCTCTTTGATCGGTTCAGCTACCCTCCTAGCCCTCGGCCGAAGTAGGACGGTTGTCGTATGCCTCTCCTTAAGCCCTACATCTTGTCGGGCTCTCAGCTCAACTGGCTTGCCAATTCGATGAGGTTCCTCTCTCGGAAAAAGCCTAGGTTTCCATTCTCGCTCATCAAAGTGCTGTGCGTTCACCGCCGCGTTCTCAGAGACAGTATCAGGATCCTCGACAGGTCCTCCAAGAGCAGACCTTCTCATCAGCGATGGCGTCCATTCCATTTGAGAGCGCCTACACCCAGAGCTATCATTGACTATCACGCAACAACAACAACAACAGATCGGACATAGAAGAATCGCACCTGGGAGTAGTTACCCACATCTACGTAATACAATGATCCGACAAGAAATCCACAATAACAAGGCAGATAGTGAATCCATCTAAACCTGGCCATACTCTATACTCACGTTAGCCATTAATACGAGTTGATCCTCTTCCTAGCATGTACGGCGACCAACAGCAAGGAAGAGAGCTCTTTAGAGACTACATAACGATCGACTGCTTGCACCGTCTACGTCCGTTCCTGCCGTTGAAAAAATGCAAGAGGTAATCGAGGGAGGCCAATCCCTAATTGATAACGCAATACACTCAACTCTACAGGGAAACGCACACACTATCCTCATTTCGTACCGCGATCTCCAGCGATGCCCAGGAAAATACGACACTTGAGTTTCAGCAAATCTGTCACAAGGGACTAGGAAAACCACTACCTCCCTACGTACTACTTAATAGCTCTGATGAACCGGCAAGGTCGTGCCTGTTGATGGATCGAACACCCACGGCTTAGGCTCGTCCTCCTTTTCCCCAAGCCTACATACAAGATTCAATAACAAATTATATTGAATCACAGTCAGAGAACTCACTTGATTTGGTCCAAGGCTTCCTTAGCTGTTGGTACTACACGATCATAACGACCCAATTCTGCCCGTACCGAGATGAGATCAGTCTTATCGAAACTAAAATCCAAAATTCGCTGACAGCTTCAACGTCACGAAGGCGAGTGGACGACTCGGCACTACAGGGACATACAATATTGCCATCCCCTCGTTCAAGCATGTGCCCTTCTACGAATTCCTCCCAATCAGATCCCAGTACTACCGGCTTCCATCCGGCTTCCACCCCAACGGAAGAATTGCGATTTGCGGAGAGTCTACAACTTCCATATCATATCTGAAGAGAAAGAAGAAGACAATCGAGTTTAGTCCTTTGCGAAGTTCGAACCAACACTAATACTATTACAGGGTGATCAAAAAGCCGGGCCCACCTCTCCAAATTTCTCATCGAGTGTGAATATCAGGGAGACTCAGGCACCATTTTCAAGGTATCGACGAGCTCTCTCTAATCATTAGTCTGATATTAGAGTCTAATGGTAGTTGAACCAATTCTATACTCTTCATACCCCACATGTTATGACGATATGGAGAAAGCCGTGTACGGCGAAAAGCGGGTAAATTTTATTTCTGGACTATTTCCGTCTATCGATGGTCGAATTTTCTGGACTGTTCGCAGAGACGGTCCACAGAGAGATGGCATAGGCGCCCCAACTTTCTATTATTCAGATGCGCTAAGAAACGTCGAGGGATGGGCCCTCCTTATTCGATCCCCCTGCAGTACAGGAAAGTGCAACGGAATTCGATTAGAGATCCCCATGGTAGCCATTCAGCTTGGCATAGGCGACCCAACTTTATGGCTTGCTCGCAGAGAGATGGCATAGGCGCCCCAACTTTCTGGACTCTTCGCAGAGAGATGGCATAGGCGCCCCAACTTTCTATTATTCACATGCGCTGAGAAATCCCGAGGGATGGGCCCCTTTTATTCGATCACCCTGTAGTACAGGAAAATGCAAGGGAATTCGATTACAGATTCCCATGGTAGCCATTCAGCTTGGCATAGGCGCCCCAACTTTATGGCTTGCTCGCAGAGAGATGGCATAGGCGCCCCAACTTTCTATTATTCAGATGCGCTGAGAAATCTCGAAGGATAGGCCCATTTTATTCGATCACCCTGTAGTACAGAAAAATACAACGGACTTCAATTAGAGATTCCAATGGTAGACATTCAACTTACGCAGCAGTGGGAACCTCATCCATATCGACTTTATAAAAAGTAGCTTGTGGATAGCTAGCTGAAAGCTTCTCGAACTCAGGCTCAAACATCTTGGCACCAGTAGACCACTTAGTTGAGAACCATCCAACCATCATGTGGGAAGTCTGCTTCAACGCCTCGTAATCAGCATAGTTCTCTATTTTCTGACAATAACAACATACGAATGTCACCATATTTGCTAAGACTCGAACACATCATAAACGCCCAGCCCGTTTACCCTGACAGTAGCAGCAGTAGTGCAAAAACGTCTGGCCAAGGTCTGTAGACCAAATCGCGACGAAGCAGAGGAAAGCATGAGTGGTAAAAATGTGGATTCCTCTACAGAACGAAGGAGATATTCAAACGGCCGATTCTGCGGCTCACACTTAGCTCATCAGAAGGAATATCATTAAGTCTCAGAGCTGGTTCATTCAATACCTCGCAAGATGTTCCCAAAGTACACCCATAAACAGTGTCGAAGTAGATGTTCCCTTTCCTCAGTTGAGTCCAAGAGTTTCCTCACTACTTATAGAAACATACATCAAATTCGCGTAGAAGTGTACAGAAACCAACAATAATGTCCCAAAACATTCTCAGAACTTCCATATTGTCACCAACACATGTAGTCGCCCATCAGGTCAGACCATGTGCATATTTTCCCAAACTTGACCCTTATTTGCATTAAATTTTTTCTTGCATTCTTTTACAGCGAACTCTGCGCACTGCAACCCAACAAACGTCCATACGACTACGGCATGTTCATGCATGCACTAGTATTGATAATGTCAGTAAGACAATAAAGAGGAGGAGTCTCTCGCACTGGCGTGGCCCCTCGTGAGCAGCGCTCATTTCATCAACTTGCTCGCACATAGCGCGGCAAGTATCTTCAAAAACCTCAACTTGCTCGGACTTCTTCATTAAATGTTGGTAATAGTCGCACTAAAGAGAGATATCCTTTTCGAATTCCCTGCAAATGTGCGCACTGAGCTACTTACATCATCGTAGCAGGTCCTACTTTGAACCACGTATCGATTAAAACAAATACAACATGTCAAAGTAGGTTCATCATTGTTAGTGAACATTGCATCGGGTAAACGGTTACCATGCACGTCAAGAGCGTCTGGACTGTCGCACTAAAATAGGAAAGTTCTTCAACATGAGCACACATGAAGAAAGCTCGCCCGCTCTGAACGACCCTTACAGTTTCATGGCATTGCTCTCGAGTCTTGCCGAAGAAATTGTTCGTATTATACCTACATGGATTGAATCCAAAGTCCATTAGAAACAACTACGGCTACTTACGGCATCACCCTCTGCACTCCTAGCTCAGCAACCTTAGCTCCGTTATCTGAAACACGAAAGGGATATGTAATAATATACAGGAATGTATAAACGCCAATACGGGATAGCGGTAATAATATATCATGATTATAAATCACTGAAGAATAAGATATATCAAATTCTGGATAATATGTAATGTTCACGATGATATCTCTCGATTATCATATTATAGTAGACAGGTTATTTAACATGAACGTAATCGACGTTTTGCGAGAGGAAGTATACCAATAGACGGGGCGCTTACCTTCCTTGACTGGCTGACCTTTCATCATAGTCGGTTGTGTTCCACCTAACAGTGAGAGCCTCTAACATACCACGATCACCGAGGCCTCAGTTAGGCTGAGTGACTAGTATCAACGAGGTCCCGAAAGCTCACCATCGGAGGTCTCCTCATCGTCTTTGCCGTCCTCTGCGGCGGCGGCAGAATCATGTTGGTTGCCATCCTCATTTTCTCTTCCGCTTGCCTCATCAGCGTCTTCTCGGTGGCGTTCAGTTGTCGGCCGCTTGCCCGATTTGCCCCTGTGTCTTGTTCGAGAGCCTCCGCCCTCACCGCTCTTGTCATGATGGTCTTCATCCTTATGATGATCATCGTCATCATCATCATCATCATCGTCATCGTCGTCATCGTCATCGTCATTGTCGTCATCGTCATCATCGTCGTCATCATCATCGTCATCATCATCGTCATCATCATCGTCATCATCATCGTGGTCGTGGTCTTTATCATCATCATCGTGGTCGTGGTCTTTATCATCATCATGACGTCGACGATGCCGGTGTTTCCTTCCTTTCTTGTGTCCTACGAAGAGAGCGATCAACATCCTGTGTATCCCCCGGGAAATTCGCGTTTCAAGTTCGATTGATCCGCAAGATGTGATCCAAGAACTAGTGGTGATCATTTAGATCTGTGGCGATGTAACTCTACTAACATACACTATTATCACTCCACTAGTTCAGCTCGATAAACTGCCTACCTACGTAACAGAAGGCCGCGAGTTCGAATCCTGCACCCGCTACTCATGATTGAAGCTCTTACCTTCATGATGATGCTGCCCTCCTTTGTGAGCCTCTTTCCGACTATCTTCTTCCTCATCTCCTCCACCGAAGAACCACCTCAACAAGAACAACCAATTCCGATCATAACACACCAACACTAACTACTTACGATTTTTCCTGCAGCCAAGAGCCCCGCAGAACATCGCGTTTCAAGGGAAGGCGGCTTCTAAAACAGAGCACGTTCAGCCAGGTCATGAAAACCATCATAGAGAAACGATAGCTTTCCTTCGCACCTCTGTTCGAGCAAGGACGACGTCGGCATTATCTTTCCATCTAGCTTATGTGGAATGTCCGCAGTCCATAGATAGAGCTCCGTTGCAGCTCGTAAAAGTCTCATCCAATGTACATTATGCCTACGAGGTCGAGTACTTTCGTTTCCACCTCCCGGGACTATGTATGGTAACTCAAGTCACACACATACTTTAGTCGAAACCTCGTGCATCTGCACACATTACTCATCATAAAATCGACCGTAGAATGCTAGAGCTGAGACAACCATAATTGAAGTTAACGTGGAAGCACACTGAGGCAGAAGTGCTGAACACAATAATAGTAATAATAACCAACAACAACAACAACAACAACAACAACAACAACAACAACAACAACAACAACAACAACAACAACAACAACAACAAAAACAACAACACGTACCCCCTATATTGACCAAAACCAACACGTCGGTATACCAGTAAGGGAAACAGTGAGACAATGAGACTCGCCAGCTCATTAAGGAGGGGTAGCGGATAAACTCCCCTTGAGATGATGTCAGAGAAACAGTGAATAGGCTTCAACCCGTATCGACACGAGGATGAGCCAAAGGTTCCTCTCTTAGCACTGTACAGGTCTCAAACCCACCCCCCCCCCCGCAGACTGAGACCCGTGAGTCAACGTTATTATCATATCGGGGGAATACTCTGATATGAATTGAGTAGATGATCACAACACACTTACCTCTTACGTGGCATTCGTCTTATCCCTATTGCCAAGGACGTCCATTTGAAAATGAAAATTCCAAAGAAATTTTGGCTAATTCTTATTAGTGTCTGTACACTTCTTCCCGATTCCATATGTAAACTTCTCGTCAAGAAATGCCTGAGCTCAGCTGAGGAAAGTAAACATATATTCCTCTACGAGAACTGCACAAAACACCAGTACCTCCTGGTGTTTCGAGATCGGTCACACTGTACTTGAATCAGCAAACCCCTGGGGGGAAAGGCACTCAATAGTTCCGCCATACCTTGACAACCTCAACTGTCATCAGATCATGATGCTACTCTTACTGTAAAATGACAGTGACAATTCGAACCGTCGTATACTAGGCCATGATAGTTACACTCTACATCAGCACTCGAGCAAACCCCTTCTCACGACTCGGTAAATAAAGTGAAATATTGCCCTCAACTTAGTCGTGATTCACTGCAATACATATACAGTACTTCGCTAGAGGCCCCCATCGCCGACCATGTCAGTTCTTCACCCTACAGTGCTTTCGTTTCCAGATCTCCTGCTTCCCATTCACAAGGGCAGATGGCATTCTCGATCTGACATTTATTGCCCGAAAAGATGAATTACTTCGCTCCGCCCGCTCCCAGTAACTCCTCAGCCTCAAAGTCGCAGTGAAACGATGGTAAACGGTCATTGTAGACCACCACGACTGGTGATACTCTAGGAACGTACATGACCACCACTGGTGATAGAATGCTATACAATGACTTAGTACTAGTGGTATCATACTTTAACGTGATTCAATCGGCTGTCTTTGATACAGTCTCAAGACAGGTTGAGCTTCGAAGGGCTTCAGTCTGAGTCGGAGCCTTCCTCCTCCTCCTCCTCGTCGTCACTCTCAGAGGCCATACCATCCGAGTCCATAGCGACGTCGTTATCATAGGCAGCATCGTCGTCTCCGCCGTGCCTGATCACGAGCCTTAACCCACAACCCTAGAGGGCCATTGATAGTACATACTTCACCAGAGGCTCGGCAGGAGTCTGCTTGGCTGAGTGCTGTTGAGTAGCAGTGCATACGTTTATAATTGCTTGTACTCTACCATGCAGCTTCGACAGAGCAGAGAAGTAGGCACTACGTTGATGGAAAGACTCCAACAGAGGAGCTGAGGAAAACCCAAACACAATATGACGGAACAGGAGGAAGAGAACCCTAGAGTACCGATGACTGCACTGGTGTCCTCAGGATGCCCCGAGAGATACCCAGCATGGACCAATAGTAAATTGCGAGCCCATTCCGCAAGGACCATGGCTCGGGTCGGGGACTTGTCCAACGCCACGCAAATGTGCGACAAGATCTGTGCAGCCTCAGGACCTGAGCGCTGGGACTAGGAGGAGACCATTGATACGACGGAGCAAGTACCAGTTATGTCCCTAGCAGTAGCTGCCATAACGGCATTATTAGTCGTGTGAAGGACCCGGTCGAGGGCCATGGTGTCCCCACCAGCAAGGCCCTGTCGGGCGAGTGCAGCCATAGACGCTGAGCCCGAAGACCTGCTAGTGGTATCCACTGGTGACCTCTAGAAGGTATCAACTTGCCTCGGTTTCTCAATTGCTCGAAGTGCCTTTTTCTCAGCGATAAGCTTCTCTTCAGCCTCCTTGGTTCGCTCGACCAGAGCCTAAAGCGCCACTATCACCCCTAGGGCCGATCCCAGTACTACTTCCATCTGCTCCTCAGTGGCCGCACGCTTCGTCGCTGGTGGCTGCGACATAAAGACTAGTAAATGAGGGACTGCAAGCCTGTTGACAGTAATGGTCACGCAACTCAACCATTCGAGTCAGTTGCAAGTAAGCGCCAACGGAGTCGTGGATCGGTCCCTCGCCTCGGTGACTCCTTGTCTGGGTAGACCCTGCGAGTTAGGGTCAGTCCGAGCTCACGTATTATAATTGAGATCACCCAGCATGCTTGATTGCAGTGTGCATGCTTGTCTACGGGCCACATCGCTCTCAGAATGGGCATCAGGCCGGGGCACGCGCCACGAAACTAAGCGCGCGCCATGACCGTGCACTAGCATTTCCCAAAGTATACTCCCCCCAACTGGTTCCAGTGTCTTATCGCGTTACTGGATGGTGAGTTCCAACGAGATCGAATGTGAGATCGAGCTGCCAACTCTTACATCCACTCAACGAGTGCGATAGAGGGTGGCCCATACCTCACGTGCTTCCCCACCGAGGGAGAGGTTCTCACCTCGGGTTCATCGCTGTTGAACTGTGCATTCTAAGTCCCTTAGAGAGGGCTGTCATGCCGGGCGACCCCGTTTGCATTGAGAGAAGCTTTGGTATTGCATCAACACACTAGGACTCAAGACAGCTGGTACTATACAAGTAAGATCTACTACTGCGCTAGTACCTTCAGGTACTCCGTAGTAGAGTAGTTCCCCTGCATGTGTCTGCATGACCACATAGTACATGGAGTCCATATCTCAAGTATCGACTATAAGCTGGTTGGACGCCGCTGGTGTGTGTGATGACTCATCGTTGTCGATTGTCTTTTACTCGGTTACTCTCTACTGTACCATTTAGCCGTAGTCGGGGAAGTCGTAGCCAGGGTCACCTTTCGTCGTATTTGCTAGTGGCACTAGTAAGAGTATGGGCGATTGATCCGTAATGCTCGCGAGAAGCTTTGCATTAAATGATTCGGGTGTAGTAATAATTTTGTTGATATTTTATTAAAATCATGGCTATAATTAGTCTTAGCGATAAAAATAAAATAATAACCAAAGGGGTAGAAAATTGAACTTATCGGTAAAAATTAATTCGGCCTGGAAATACTATAGACTGGGAAATCCACACAGTAGTTGTTACCAATGTCGAGGAGGCGGAGGATGAGAGCGTCAGGCTCTATGTCTCCTGAGAGGTCACTCTCAACCACTTTCAAAGAGGTCACCGTGATCGACAGGTGTGACTGCACTGAATGCCTTAGTGTACCACTCGAGCACGATAGATACCACAGCTTTGACGATCTACGCTTGCTACAGTCAGCATGTGGCTCGAGACGAAGCCCTACGAGGCTCGCTAGTCGCCGAAGCAAACGTCACCAATACGAAGGCTATTCCAGAGACAATACTGTATTCAACGAGCCGAATAACGCGATACTCGATGAAAGCAAACTGAAAAGTGAGCGGTCCCTTACGTGATAGCATCAGTTACAAATGTGAGCAGGCAAAAGCGCTATCTTGAGCTCAAGGATCATGGCCCTGTGGAGAGAGTACGTGGTCCATTCTCGTGGATCGTCCTCCGATGACGACACTGCTGACGTGGGTCATCTTTCTAGTAAAGCCTTAGCTTGACCTCCCCAGTAGAAGACATTCCTTAGTCTCTGCTGGCTATGGTATCGATGAGTGTTACACACTACTACGGCCGAGCATAGGAAGCGAGCACTCTCTATGCAGATTGGCTAACCGTATGACCATGGACGCCGATTACGAATGGCCTAATGGCACTTTCCCTCAGTAGCCTATTGAGGGTCTTCCGCGTTGTTGACCCCATCTCAGACCACTACGAATCCGATCTCCTGTGAGACAACAGGGTTGTACTGTTCCGCACAGCGGTGCATTGCGTCCGTCCTATGCTGCTTACACAGAGTGTCTACTTGAAAGTGTTGAAATTGGCACGATGTACGCTGCTGGTCTGAGAGTGGTATGCACAAGCATTCGTCTTATTTTGCTGCCACTTGGTACCCCGCAGGTCTTGCATGTAATTCAACAACGGCTCACACCCGTACTAGACCGAACTAAGCGCTCTCACTGGCCACGTCAAGTTGCATCTTGCATCAGTGTAGGGCTCATCACAGCTTTCCACAACACACTCAATTTGTACTTCCACCGAACCACCAGCAGACAATTGAAAGCATGCGAATCTGGTAAGAGGCGCTCCTGCCGGGGATAGACAAACGCATCACGCTAGCAGGTGTATATGCGATGCGAGGCCTCCTCACCGGAGCCATGGCTATGATTCCACTCGTACTGTGTCCTGATCCTTACATGAGGGCATCACTCTCGGCTGCTATCATCGCTAGGGCGGTTGATATTGTGGCGATGCGCGTAAGACACCCGTGTGTGTTGGTAGCAGTTACTGTGCTGGCCTCCAGCTGCTCATTCGAGCCAGGCCGTGCTTGACTCCAGGTGAGGACATCAACTCCTTCGAGGAAGTATCAAGTGAAGGTTAGAATCCACGTTGATCAAACTCATGAAAGCTCGAGTCAGAATCAGTCCCGACAAGGGAAGACTATATCCCTTGTCTGAGCCCACCCAAGAGAGCAAGTACATGCCCAGAAAGGGTACTTGTGAAGACCGAAGTACTCTCCATGACACAGTCCGTCGTGGCGAAGTTGAAGCGGCTAGCTCGGTTAGTGTCTGGTAAGTCCTCCTGTTGAACGAAATTGCCAAGAGCCTCTGAGGCGATGGGGTGAGTTACAGTAATCATATAACAGTGTAAGACTACCGTGATAACCAATAACTTTCTTTATGATGGTAACTTAGAAGGAGATCAAAGATCAGGATGAATACTGGCGTTGTTCCGCATGTTAGTTGCAGTACTGAGGAGGAGCCATTCGATTCTGGCAGCTGTCGGGCTCTACCTTGTGGTGAGCAATCAAGCACGATGGTCACTCGGCACGACTCGGTCAGACGTCCCCCCGTTTTGGAATCCTCACAGTGCCCACCATTGAGAGAGCGATCATATACGGCGGAACACACCGAGGCACTACGTCATCCACGAGCCATTGACTCATCGGTGCTTGTGCAGGAGGGGCTTCTTCTGCAAAGAGCATCTTGCGAGCGTTAGTAATCAGCATGGCCTTGCACTTGCCACCGCAAATGCTCCGAAAATCTTCCATCGTTGGTGCGGTATGTACCACGATTCGAGTTCTTCGGAATCGATTAATCTCAGATATCTCGTGATTGGCAGACGATTTCTTGCCGCGTGGCCTCGACTGCGTCGGCGTTATTGATACTGAGATGGGTAAGTTTACGTCCTTACGAAGTGAGACGTGCTACTAGCACGTCACAGGAGCAGCTACACAGCTCTTCACGTCTAGCACGGTGCTAGGCGTAAAGAGCTGTGTCGTAGTAAGGTCTCGAATCTTGGTCGCATGAGTAACAGCCGAGACTTGAACGGCTCGACTATTATAGAGTATTCAAAGTTCTTCTTCAACGGAGCTCTCAGGCCCCTGCGATGCTCCTGCGGGGTATTAGGAGTTTGGCGCCTGGAAGTCGCAGTCCGTTCGCGCGGACCGTTCAGCGCATCTTCGCTTGTTGGATAGCCGCCCGAGCCGCTTCGAAGATCCTATGTTCCCTCGATATGAGGTCGGTCCAAGAAGGGGGACAAAACGTATCGTCAGTTCATGCCCTAGGCTCATGCTTTCGATCTCGCTGATAGCGTGGCCTCTTCGGGTCCTATCTGTTCAAGCGATGGAGCGCCTTCTAAACTCGGACACTACAGCACTTCTCGACCCAGTCATCCTAGCGCCACTTCTCGAGATGATAGCTACCAAGACTGGTACTGAGACCAACAGATTATGTGGGGTATTTCCGAGTAGATGCATCCCGGCTGGGCCCGCGACTAGCATTATTCGGCTTGGAAGCGCTATGCGTAGGAGCTGCTGGAGCTGCCTTCTTTGACGCATACTTGCGACAACCACTGCTCGTTAGCGTTCTTGACTACAAGGTGAGCCCTTTGAGCGCCTTATTGTCATTCCCACAATTTTTCCATGTGTCCATAACGACCAAGTTCATAACGTGCGTTGTAAAACGGATATATACATATGATGTCTTAATCTTGGCTATGGATATACATGTGTTATAATCAGTGTTGGAATATACGTTCGCTTTCCTCAGCTGAGCTCGGGAGTTCCTCACTAATTATAGTACCTCGTGTACGAAGCAGGGCGGAAGTGTTCGAAAACAATAGAATTTCCCAAAATTCCCAAATGTTGTTACCGACAAATGTAGTCGCTTTGTGAATATTCTCTCACACTGGTTATTATGGATGGACCCTATTATCGCTAGCAGTATATTTTAAATAGATTTATAACTTCATTCATTGCGTTTGTTATCTCAGTTCGCCCGTCGACTCTTTGATGATGACAGGAAGCACATCTCCCTCTTTTACGATGGAGACAACCGTATTGCCCTCCACCAGGTCATTTGATCAACGCCCTGCAGTCAACAGCTCGGGCGACAGGCATGCTGAACTTCTTTTCTATCAATGTTGTATCCATTACCATTCGCTGTCTTGTTTTCGAGACTCGGTGTAGTGGTTCTCAGATCACCTCAAAGTGCACTGTTATGCTCAACGACTAGAGTAGAATGCGATAGATAAGAATACGGTCGGTATATAGAAATGTGTTGATAGCAGTACATGGTGGTGGATCAAAACTAGGCTTAACACTTGTTATTTCGCGGCGTGATGCACATCGTGAAACACTTCGCTCCGCTTCCAACATCTATCTATGCCCTTGAGATACCTTCCTCGCGGTTGAGTCCCATATCTTGTAACTCTCCCGACAGGCATAACACAATGCTATAAGACTGATTCTGATATTCGAACTATGCGAAATATCGCCAAATGCAAAATCAGCTACTTAGAGAAAAGTTATAATCACGTACAGGTACTTATTTTGTTCATCAACTCTCTTGCACCGCACATTTACAAGACGTGAACTTCTTTCTGCACTACTCTGTATGAGACAAAGCTAAGCAACTACCGTTAATGATTGTATTTTGCACAGGGCAGCGACACATTGTAGACATTCATGGCGTTCGTGTAGTGAAAATGACTTATTACTCTCAATGGAGTCTCAGGGAATGACTCTAACGCAGAACAACGATCCACAGGAAAATCAAGTCATATAATACGATAATACACAAAGTACAAAATATTCACAATAAGAGACATAGCAGTAATCATTTTTTCTGCGGGGACTTCTCACCAGAATCGACCTCGACCACCTCAGTGCCAGAATGAACCCCATCCGCATCACTCTCGCCAGCTTTATTCACTACCCGCTCTACTCGGGTAGTAGAAGCGGAATCTTCGGAGTCATCGAGATGCAGGAGATCAGTCTCTTGAGCTAGGAAACTGATGGAGGAGTCTTGCCGAGCACTAGGGGCCGCGGGCTCGTCCGGTTGGAGACTCAACGCTATTGCTTGTTGCATCATCATCTCCTCCTCATCCTTGATTTGGGGTAAACCTACGCATACCTCACACGTGGACGTCGAGAATATCCCACTATAATGATCGAGGGGCTCCTGGATTGGCCGTACCATGTCCAGACCGAGCGGCTGACGGTCACCACTCCGACTGTCCTAGACATACACAGATGTTGTTGACTTAGTACTACGAGTAGAAGTTACCTCACTACTCGATGCTCGAGGCCGTCGAGGCATCGGATTCGGTAGTGAATGCGAGCGCTCTAGAATATGTGGGGTTACTGATGGTAGAGGCTCTGAACACACGAGCGTTGAATCTCGAGTCGTTGGGAACTATACACAATTACGCCAACTCCCAACAAGTTCTGAACACTGTAAAGTGTTGAAGAAAAATATCGCGACAGAATCTGTGAAGAATTTGGGTCGCACAGAATTGTGATCTCCCTCAACTGTGACCTACAAAACTACACTCATATTCATTCACTCGCTCACATAGTTACCAAATTCTTGTCCCCTGCATAAGCTTCATAGAGTGCTCGAGCGTGGTGCGGTTTAATAAACGTGTCGTCTTCGGCAGCTGCGAAAAGGGCGGGTATAAAAGTCCGATCGACCTACGGTAAAATGACAGCGGAGCGAAGCGCGGATTGTTGTTACATGTTTGATAGGTACTAGGTCGTTGATATCAAAGTTGGCTCTACTTCTGATTGAATTGCGTATCATGCTCATAGCAATGTTTACAATGAATTTCGGTACTCGAAAACCACCAAATTGAATCACCAATTCTTCAGCTACAATACGCAGGTCTTGGAAAGGCGAATCGAGCTGAGGAAAATCAACATGTGAAAACTGAACAAAGAAAATTAATTTTCCATACGGCAAATACGCTCGACCGAGAGTGCTATGCTGAAACAAAACTTGGCGAAAAAAGATGTCGAAATTTTATGGCGCGTGAAAACTCCCTAAAATCACAGTTCGAAAACTACTACTATGGTTCTACACACTTTCAGCAGTGCATCACGGAGGTATCAAATACGATGTACACTAGCATCGACTGACCCTGTCAGGATAGCGTAGCGTACGTGGCATAATGCTATCGAACTGTGTGATCGATATGTATTTTCTCATAATGAGAATTAAGTGAGATAATTGGTAGTTATATTTTCATACAACAACAATCTCAATTCTTTTTGTTTCTCTACACTTCTACCCGAATTCGTATGTAATTATTGAGGAAACTTCTGAGCTCCGTTGAGGAAAGCGGACATATATTCCTCCAAAACTCTACAGTAGATATACACACTACAGCTCCACGAACAACAAGAGTCTCCAAATTTCAAGACATTTTTCATGGTGAATTCCCCCCCCCCCTGAGTGAAAGAGTATCATTACCACCATGCCTGCAATGCTAGGGTCTCTATCACCGTGTAGTAGTGCAGTCACTGCACCCATACTACGACCCCACAGCCCGATAGTGCCTGAAACATCAGATTTCTCACATTTTCATGAACGTACAGGATGTTCAAGAAGCCGGGCCCGCTCCTCGAAAATTCTCAGGCACCATTTCGAAGCTCTCTCTAACGGTAGTTGCATCAATTCTATACTCTTCATATTCGACAAGTTCTGACGATATGGAAAAAGTGCTGGCAGATCGCACTTCTCGATAGTCTGCTATTCACATGCGCTCAGGAATTTCGAGGCATGGGCCCGGCTCTCTTAGCACCCAGTAGAAGACTCACTAACAGTTCCCGTGGCCCTGAGATGCTCCACCACGCAGGCTAGATCGTCCTTTTCAAAGTACCTAGGTACAGAATTTATTCGATAATATACCACGAAGAAAATTATTATTATTCACCCCAGACTGACGTATTCGCCATCGGACCTCCCTGAGCCGGCGAAATCAAACGCGAATAATGTGATCCCGAATGGTAGGAGGACCGGCAGTGTAGCGATTCCCTCAATACGCGAGCTGCAGTTACCTAAGGCAATTCTCATGTAGTTGAGCTGAGAGCACGTGGAAGTACCGTGTAGATAGATGACACATGGGAGCTCTTTGGCTGGCCTGCGTTCGGGTTCAAACCAACTGCATTGTAAGTGTTTCCCATAGGAATTTTCCAGCACTAAATCTGTCCGGTGAATCTAATGAGAACTGCATAGTAATGTGGAACGTCGGTGAGAATGAAAAAAAATTGAGAAAATTTTGGGAGTTTTTTTGTTTTCCGAATTCGTATGTAATTATTAAGGAAACTTCTGAGCTCCGTTGAGGAAAGCGGACATATATTCCTCCAACACTCCAGAGTAGATATACATACTACAGCTCCACGAAACCATTTAGCCTCGAAAAATAACGTCCCTCAGGGTTTGATAACAATGAGAAAAATGTCCCTAACGTGATGATGACATTTACATGGGAAACTGATTGAAGAATGTGTTCCTAGCCATTCGTGGAAAATTCAAAATGAGTTCTCCTCCCGGGAACATTATAGGTTCCTGGATGATTCCTTGTTCCCGTTACTACCACTTGCCCTGCGATTCGAAACCGCTTAGGGCCGAGGTCCTTGGGCTCGTACTGGTCCCTGGGAGGCCGTATGATGGCTTTCCATAGCTCGGCGTACTGGTCGGAGATCCCCATTCAAACTCACAGGCGTAAAACAACTATGCTTATGAAATATGTTATTATATGTTATTCTGAGTCATTACACGAGAATGCCGAGTCTTTACATATACCACATCCCTGTGAATTTGCTTCAGAGCATATACCTGGGCTTAGCCGCTAATTTCGGATTAGCTGCTGAGTTCGCGGCCATACTCCTATACTGGCTATCTGCCTGGTGGAAAGGAGGGCTGCTCGGGGAAAAATATTATATGTTATTCAATAACCTCAAATATTCTTCATTTCGTGTTTCTGTTGACAGAGTGTTTCCTCTACGTTGGGAATATACAGGATTGTGTTTGTCTTTTTCGAAAAGTGACGAAGTGCCCAACGAGAAGGTAAATAGAAGTACAAATGCGAAGTTTCCTATGACACAAGATTGAGTACGGAGTGAAGTATATAAATAGTGACGTTAGCTTTGCTCTGTTGAAGTACCCTACCCTCACAAGGTAACTGTAGTCTGTCTACTGTGAGGACGAAGACGCAGAAAAAGACGGTCGGAGCCTTGCAGCAGTTGAGTTTAATGAAGGTTCACAACCTGTTTTATGTGAAGTGGCGTAATACTCGGTGAAATCCTCGATATTCGCGCTATGCAGTAGTTGTGAGATATATTTTTCACTAGTGTTTTCATATCACTAGGGTGAAACTCCAATAATATTCTCAATCATCAGGTGGTCGTTCAATATACCAATTTCGAAACTCAGAATCATTTCCAGAATCGCTTATTATACGATGCTAAAACCGATTCTGAATTGACCCACAATTGAGTCAATGAACATGGAGTAAATGAAGTCGTGTTATTCACTGTCAGATTTTTATACGAGAGTCTCTCTCTCGCGGCCTGCCACAGCTGATGGCGAGTTGGCTTTTATATAAGGTCGACGTACTCAGCACAAGGAGACCAGCACTTGACTGAGTTTTTTACACGAGATTAAAAACTCTGAATCGCCTCCAAAATCAGTATCCACATACGCCCCCCCCCAGGAAGACGTTGAGAACGGTTCCAATCAACGGCCACAGTGTGACGGGTAGTTCAAGAGTTAAAGCGTAGACCAGTTCTGAAACTGGATTTTTGTTAACCATTTGGGAACTCAAGGCAATGGTTAATGGAAGCTAGAGATTCTATTTACAATCATACTCATAAAACATCAACTATTTTCGAGTTCAGCTATAGCGTGTTCAATAGACCTTCAAGAGCCCAGCCAGGATTAGATATCACATGTAAAACTCGATCTTGGGAGGGATCCATTGAACACCCCACAAGGTTTCATAGTTGTCCACTCTGCACAACTACAGTTTTACAAGCCGGTTTTCAGAGCTGTGTTCATTGGGATGGGTTTTGAAATTTTTCCCAATCAGTTCTAAAATTAGTTCTGAAATTGGTTCTAGAACACATTCTTTAAACGTGTTTCCATCAAAACCAGTTCTAGAAGCAGTTGCCAGTTTCGGATTCCGCCGAGGGCAATCTTGCAACACTTGGACTATCTTGGATTTCCTCAAGGCTTCTCATGCCCTTGCGGCGGCAAGGGTCCTGCCGGGGCAAACTATCAGTAAGTATCTGAAGTGAACTGATTATGAAATTTGTCAGTGTTTTTCTCACTCGTGAATGCGGGCTTTGTAAAATTCCTACATTGTCAAGTATTCCAGGACCAAAATCATAAAAAAATCAATATTCAAATTTTTCGACTCTTGCGATTTACTCACAAAATGCGGTTTCGAGAAAAGCAGATTCGTAGGAGCATCTCTTCTTACCTCTATGTCTAGCGTCTACGACAGCGAGTCAATAGCTCGGGAATGCATGTCCTCCGAATCCAATACGGACGATCCTGTTTCTGGAACTACCTCAGTTCATGCAAGGATTTCCATACCAGTCGAGGACCTATTGCAACAACTCACTTCTGCTGAGAGTAGAGATGATGACAGGAGGATCATCTACGTCTCAGCTGAGCGGTCCAAAGGCTACGAGGCTAGTCCAAAGGCCACTATAAGCACAACACGGATGCCGATCAAGGCACGTGCAAGCAGCCTCCTCCACGTTAAATACAACTCAGTGTCCGCAAGCTATGAAGTGGAGCTGAATGTCGATATCGACTTACCCACCGGTGAAGTCAGTCGTCATATTCTAGACCATGTTAGGCCTGTGGCAGACGCTTCCCATGTGGGCGATCAACGCAGTACTCGTCGTGAGAATTTCTCAGATGTAAGTTAGCTCTGAATTTGAGGGTGTATGAAATTCTGTGAAGGTCCCAATGTCTTATATAAGGCAGCTTGGTCACGACAGCTCTACGGCTTGGCAAGGGTATAAGGCTAGCAACAAGTGGCACAGGAAAAAGCATCACGTTCGTTACGTCCTTCCTAGCAAGAGCATGTTCGCGCCAGACTCCGACTTTTTACGTGGTAGGGTAAGTCTCAATGCAGACGCTCCCGAGTTTAAGCCAGAATCTGAGTAAGTAGATAACTGCTGTATGATTTCCCTTCACATATTGCTTTTAGAACATGTCACGTGTCGTCCCCTACAGTTGGGTATGTTCCGATGAATGGTTGGGAGAGTAGACAGATGGAGGAAATGAGCCTCCCGCCTCAGGCGGCTGAGGTAGGTGATTGATATTTTACTTATTCGTGGCTTTGTGGTTGTTCGCAGTGTTGTAATATGTGTTTGATTTCCTCAGCTGAGTTAAGGAGTTTACTCACTAATTACATATGAATTCTGAGAGAGGTGTTCGGAAATCAACGAGAATCGCCTAAATTTCCTCAGAATTTTCGTATTGTGCATGTGTACATTTTTTAACACTGGTTGCTTGCAGGGACCGTTTCGCTGGCTGGAGGGCAACAACTCTACTGTAGGGGTGGACTTTGGGAGTGTCTCGACAACTGGGAGTTGTTATAGCGGTGTGTTCACGTCGAGCCCGCTGCAAATTCCCTTGGACATGCCGGAGGATAGATTTGACTCTTGGAGGACCACAACAACAGCACGTTTGCTGGAAGCTCCCACGGGCACTGCGTAAGAGGAGATTCGTGTGTGGTGATGATTGGTGAACTGTGTCAGGGTGCGGAAGGAATCGGGCGGATCAACCAGTGTGGGAATCGACTCTGGCTATGTATCGTCTCCAGTCACGTCGAGTAGTGCACGTTTTCATGTAGACTAACTTTGTATAATTATCATTATCATCTCACTAACTTGGTCCACAGCGACTTAGAGCGGAGTGGCGCCTTTGAGAGGATCGCTTCCACTTTACTATCAACCCTATGTGGTGTCCACTGCCTCATGCAGTGACAACTTATCGTATTCTGTTATTTACTTATTGTATGTACCATTTAATCGCATACCGTCATTGACGCACATGTCCGAGTCTAGTAAACTCGGCCAAGTTGTTGGTAGTAGTAGTGACCAGTGCTGACACTTCCTATATCACCTTTCTGTGAGGAGCCTGTTATTCATTCGGAATGTAATCCCACATGGGCTTTTACTTGTAGAGAGGTTCTCTGGCTTTGAGCCGTTCAAGGTGAATGTTACGGGTGCCTATAGCACTGTAGATGAGCTCATCACACATCGTCAAGTATTCGAACATTTCTCCAAGATGCTGCATAAGTCGGTCAATTGTCTTTAATCTCTTCATCGTCTCTGATCTGCAGTCGAGTGTTTTGGGTTTACTTGTATTAATATTACAGGGTGGAGCAAAAATGGCGATGGAGGTCCATTTATGGAGCAAGGTCAATGACGACTGAGACCGTTTGTGTAGAGGGGGGAGACAGTTGGATGTCGCAAAGAGCGCTAGATTAGTCGAGCGTTTGCCGGGACGCTAGAACTTCTCACTCGGAGAGGCCCAGTTGCTGGAAGTCAGTATCTGGTGAGATACGTACGAGGATTCTCCCGCCCACCTGCACCCTCTAGAGGTATAGGGGCCTTTATAGCTTCATCACTTATGTCATGATAGGTTTGGTTTAGACCAATGCTCTAACTATGACTCACATCTGCGACGATGATGTAAAAGGTGCCATCGGGAATTCCCCGATGGCACGGTTTTCAAAACCGACAGCACCAGAGTGTCAATCTCAGGTGTGTTTAGTCGCGGCAAATAGTGTGGATTATGGTTTTTCTCATGGCAACCACCCAAACCACTATACTTCTACACAACGGGATACTAGGAGGAATTAGCTCTTCCCTTTCAATTTCGCGGCGAGTGAATACAGAAGGTATCCTTTGAAAGTCGAAACTGCGGTTTTTCCCTACGTAGCCGGTTTTGCGTTAGGCGATACCTCAGCGCATAATACGAATATCAGAGCCGTTCTTACAGCGTTGGAGAGAGCTCGATAAGGACTCTCAAATGGTATTCTCTTTGTTCACAAACTGTCACTTGCTGCAGAATTAAGAGGAGTGGGTCCTTTTTTGCACCACCCTGTAGCTGCCATTCTTATGGAGTGTTGCCGTCGTATTTTTTAGCCTGTCTTGTCCCTGAGACCTGTCACAATGTTGTCCTCTGCGGTCGCTTTTGGCCGTCAACCTTTCTTCGGGGTGGAGCCATCTGCTAGACACATCTCCCCTTCTCATGAAACAGCTAAGACGTCGGCTCAGGGCACTGTGATTGTACCCATAGAGGCGCTGTTGAAGCGCATAACTGGTGCTTGCCATGCGAACGACCAGCGAGGACCGGTGGCGTACGGTGCTGATGTGAAGCCCAATGGTGGGGAAACTGTCGGGTGGTGTAAAATGCCTATGCACGCACGCGCAAGCGAGTTGGTGAAGATAGTATATGATTTTAAAGACGGCGCCTACTATGTCCAAGTTGAAGTGGAAGTGGCTATGCCGACGGCCTTCCTGGGGGAGGGAATATTAGCGCATGTTAAACCGGCGTGCTCCTCAACGATTCGGAATAATTTCCATGAAGTAGTACAATGCATTTTTTGGTAGGCTAGTTGGAGAGTGATTCAGGTATCAATTTCGCGAATTCGAGAAGTAGGCCGCAGTGGAAATGCAATTTGGCAATCGTATAAGAAGCGCAACAAATGGCAGAAGATGAAACATCGCGCGACCTACTTCGTACAGACCAATCCGGGGCTATCTCGGGTGGCAACTATCGAGAGTAGAGGGGGGAAGGTTAATGTTGACAATAACTTTGTGAACGGGCTTAATGCCAACGCGCCCGAGTTCAGGCCTTGTTCAGAGTACTAGTAGGGCTGGAGACATGAAAGGGCTATATTGTGTGGGTTTAGAACACCGAGTCCGCCATCAGACACTGGTGATAGGCATGTTGTTGGGGTAGGCAGCGGCTTGTTGCCAAGCGAGGTGAGTTCAGGGAGGAGTGGTATGCGCTATGCCATTGGCAGGTGGCGGCACTCCTGGGCGACCATGAAGACTGTGATGTGTTATGCAGCCCGATCGGCTGCCCACCGCTGGAGCATCGTCCGGACTATCACGACGGCTGGCGAAGAAAGATGTGAACTGATGTTGGATTGCATTTGGAATGATGTTATTTTAGTAGGCCTCATGATGGGGACTCATGGTTCGCCATGTCGATGAATGAAGGTCGCCGCTGTCGTCATACTAGCACTGCTGAGGGCAGTACTACTACTAGCAGCAGTAGCAGTAGCTCTGCACGTTAAGCCACAGATATGTGGTAGTTGCTATGAAGACATGTCGTGCTGGTATTGGGCATCCACCAGTTTCAAGTGCTTTGCTGTGTACCTGTGATCGTATAAGAACTATCATCCTCCATAGAGAGGTTATCGACTAAGTGGTTTGACTAGTATTTGATCTTATTATTATTATCATCAGGGGTTTGGCGGTTTTAAGTGTTTGCAGTGCAGTTTCCGATTATATTATGTACAGGCCCAGGCGTACTAAACCTGGACCAATAACCCGCCTCATCCCATGTTTTGTCCCTTCTGATGCTGGTCGCTGACTGTGCTCGCAGTAGCACCGGTAGCATCGGTGTTGTCATGGTGTGGTAGACTATTCAGTGAGCACCATCTCAAACCTGCAAGCGAGAGCTTCAGGATAACCTAATCCCAGTCGATGGTGACTTGTTGATAATAGATGCAATATAGTATTTCAGTCCCACATGGATGTGGTCAGTAATAGTGTTGCCATCGCCATCTTTCTATGCTGTGCAGGGACTTGTTCTTCAAGCAGGCGAGAAGCGTATCTTTAAATCTTCGCTGTGCGCAGAGAGATATCTATTGTTTTTAGGTATAGCAAAACTGTTCACGTTTCCATGAAGTCGAGTTTCTGCACTTGAAGTATTCGTGTACGAGTGAATTATAATCGATCACTCGGGCGCGCGCGACTTGCATTAACGCATTTCGCCTGGTCAGATCGAGCTCTCTGTTGTTGTATAATGCTTCGGGTGGCTGCTCGTGCTGCAGTACGTCTCGGTGGAGCCCACGGTCGTGAACTCCCCGAGTACGTGGTTCTGCCGCATAATCAGCAGAGGTAAGTATGATGTCGAGATGCTGATGATGATGACCATTATGAACAGGTACGGCCGTGATAAGAGTTACAGCTATTTCACGTGCCTCTGGCATTTCCCAAAGATGGTGTTCACTGAGAAATGGTGCTACACTAATATCATGTGGTTTGTATGTAAGCTGCAGTTCAGCCGAGTATTCGAATTCACAATTTCATTTTAGTTTGGACGGGCTTCTGGTTCATTCCCAATTACATTTGGTGGGAGAGGCGCTATGCTTATCAAAAGGCTGGCTTCCACTGGGAGCACACCAACAGGTCAGATTAGGTATCTCGTGTTTGTTCGCGACTCTCTGCATTTGTAGGAAATTGCAAGCACGTAAGGAAGCCCTGGGAATGGACAAGGTCCCTGCGAGTGGCATGGACTGGCCCAGTGGGGCTTTGTCCGGTCAGAAGTAGAGTTATTATCATGTTGTTACCATTGAGCCTTCAGCAGTACAGGTTGGGGATAGGCATTTACTGCTAGTCCTTGCCACAGTGATTGTCGACATGATAGCGCCTTTCGTCGTCTGGTAAAAAAAGATATCATCAATTTTGCTTAAGCTCCCTATGTGTTGAGTTTGGAGTTAGCTGGTATATAAGGACCGAAAAGCTCTCGTTTGAAATTCACTGATACGAGCTGTGATAAGGTAATTGCAGAGTTATGATAATCATGATTTTGAATGCCGAATTGTGGGTAATTGGTCGCAATACGAGTTAGGTTGTATTGGTAGCGTCAAACTGCAAGAGAGTCCATACGGGACTCTAGATGTGCATCGACAATTGTCTGTTTCTAGCTGCGAAGGCTTGCTCTCGTAAGGCTATAACTGTATTACTATTATTATGGGATTATCATCAACTCATTGATGCATTGCTGGTCGGTAAAGAGTGTGAGGGCGATTCTAAAGCAGATCACAGCTTTGCGCTTGTTCCGGTGGGGAAACGCTGTTGTATCTTTCATATAGCGTCGTACGATGAGACACTGTCTTGAGGGTATTTGATCAGTAGTTCCTTAGTAGAATAGGTTATGGATAGTATAGAGGCTATCGATAGTTAGCTGCTTGAGGATAGCCGCGGTGGGATTTGTGAGTAATGAGCATTGCTTTGTGTTGCAGGTGACGGTTTAGGTCAATCTGGCTGATTTTTCTCGGCCGTATCTTTTTCTTCTGCCCTGGGCAGCGTGGGAAGAGTAAGGTGAGGTAAGAGGATGTAACGTAGCAATGGTGATGATAGAAAATTTGTATGGATGATACCCTCAGCAGGTAAGTCAATGAACGTGACAGTCGGTGGCTCGTAGAGTTGTTGACTTTAGTTGTGTTGTTTCAGATGAGGACGTAGTCAGGACGTATACCGTGCCTCAATGAACTCACGGCGAACTGCAGATAGGAGGGGTGTTGAGTAGTTTGATCGGCAGATATCGTGTCGGCCTTTGGGCAATCTGGATAAGAAGAGGCGACGCAAGCTATATCAGGTGAGGCATGGCAGTGTAATTGGGACACTTTGGTGTGTGGAAGTGGTTCATGGGTCTTTGAGTGTGATGCAATCAAGTCCATGGTCTTCTGGTTGGAGTGGTATGGCAGATTCGCAATATGCTGATTTTCTCGTGAGAAAACTGTGTCAATGGGGACAGTTTGTGTTGAATCGCTGCGGGTCAGATTTTGCGTCCTCTCTTACTAGATTAACAACTTTGAGAATATGAGAGCAGCCACTCTTCGTAAGAAGAGGATCGTTGCAGTGACTCAGTGTACTGCAACGATAAAGGGAACGGATGTGGAGAGGCTACAGAAGGTCATTGAAAACAGTGTAGAGGTGATGAAGTCTGTTCTGTGATCGTTTTATATGGATTTGTGGTAGGTTGAATTTATGGTATAAATTCTACTAGTTGTTCTGGAGGTCAAGGGTTACTCTAATATTCAGGGACGTAGCGAAATATTATAGGCATTCCCGACATTGGCAGGTGTTATTAGAGAGAACTGGACGGAGAACATGGTGTGTACTACTTGCATGAGCTTTCCTTAGCTGAATAGATGTTGTTGTTGCGTCTGGGAAAGTGCGAGGATGTGTGTTGGGATATATGCTTGCTTGCTTCACTTGAGGAAAGGAGTTTCCCTGGTAGATTATGAAAATACACGTAGAGAAATCACAAAGGAATTGTATGAAATTTCATAAGAATTTTTATAGGCGTCGACTTTTGCAGGCACACTTGGAGTATGCGTGTCTGATCCGCTTTTCTCAGTAGTTTGACTCAACTTGCTATGAAGTCATCATCGTCAACGTCAAAGCCACTTCACGGCCGAGGAGCACCTCCGATGGGCCCCATGAAGATGGTGGAAGAGGAGTCGCAGTGCCGTCCGCGAGTCGGAAGTATAGGCTCGCCCACTAATGCTAGTCGGAAAGATAGGATATATAATCAAGAGTAAAAAGGCGGAGCGAAGCTATGGTTTCCGATAAGGTGTGTACTGTGCCAGGTACGAAGACGCTATTGCTAACTTGGAGCATCGACCTGTACCTGATATTACAGTCCCTTGGTAGCTTGGCCAGTTTCTTAGGATAATAGCAAACGGTTTCTTGTAAGGTTCTACGAATCACATAGTCTGTTCGTATTGGGCGCAGCAATGGTGATGATATATTACTACACGATAAAGCACGGCGGAGATGCTGAGACAAACGGTAAAGTCACTATCAAGACAATTTTGTTGGATTCCTATGCTTGTTAGACCTATCACAAAACCTAGTTCGTGGCCTTCCCTATGTAGTAGCGTTGTATTTGGTGGTCGGGCTGTTCGCATTCCCCAGTGGTCCATTTGTCCGACCCCATCCTGCAGTGTGGAAAATCGTCTTTGGTAATACAAAATCGCAGAAAGTTTATGCTGATACGGTACTGTCCTGGCGCAGGTCTCAACTTCCTGTACTTGCTAGCAGTAGTGTGGGCGCTATTCCTAACTCCTGAGCAACTCAGAAATCTACTGCATGGCTTAGATCCCTCAATGGGAGAGTAAGCATTCGGTCAGTTTTGGAGGAATATATGTTTGCTTCCTTCAGCTGACCTTGGGAGTTTCATAAATTATAATCATATATAGAAGTCACTGAGAACTTCGCGAAATTCCATCAAAATCTCCATATTGTCACCAACGCATGTAGTTGATCATGTGTGTATTTTCCCACAGTGCTCTCGTCCCGTGTTGGAATATATCTTGGCTTTCCTCAGCTGATCTCAGAAGTTCCGTCGGTCATCATGGGAGCTTATAAGCGAATTCGGGTAGAAGTACTCAGAAACTAACAAGAATTTCCCAAAATTTCCATTCTGTCACCGACACATGTAGTGGACCATGTGCATTTTTTCCTATCACAGGTGGCACCCTTTGCCCTTCTATGCGGAGGACTGCGATTTGACTTGGGGTAATGTTATGTCGAAGATGGATATGTAAGGAATAGTGTACAGTAGTTGTCGTTACTGCATCGCTCCGCCGGTTTTCAGATTCGTATTTGGTCACTTTTTCGGATGGATCGCCAAGGGCTTGCTCTTCCGCAACAGAATGTTCTGTTGGTTCTTTTCCATCGGCTGGGAATTCGTGGAGAAATCTTTGGGTAAGGAAACGCTCGTCGCACTTTCTCGTAAGAATTTGTTCGTGCTCGCCTTGTGGAATCTCCAGCATGGTATTGGTCAAACTGAGTATATGTATATCAGTGAAAGTTGATGCACATAAAACTTCGCGTAACGAGAATGTTCACAGGCAATTTATTAAGTGAGTGCGATGAATAATTTAGTGTTATTGTTGCTTGTTTTCGATGTACGTCAATTTTGATGATACGCATTTTTTCATTGTTTAGTATTTGCTGTTCCCAACTTCGCGGAGTGTTGGTGGGATTCATGGATCATGGACGTTCTCCTATGCAACGGTATCGGTATTGAGATCGGGTTGTATCTTTGCAAGTAGGGCAGGTCGCTGGTTCGATCCCTGGTAGGCGCATTTTTCCCCAGTTACCTTGAGTTTAAGGAGTACCATTGGTCTAGCATTTTCGATGCTCCAACATTGAGTGCGAAGGTACTGTCAGAGTTGATGGAGAAAAGCTACTGTACTTGTCAATTTCAGCTGAAGCGTTCCGTGATGCAGTTTACACCCGAGTCGTGGATGCACGTTGAGTGGGAAGACATGCTCACTGTGAAGAGGTATTTTATGCAACTTTCACAGCTTCTATTATTCTCGACGAGCATTTCCTTGCAAGATACTTTGGCATGCAACTGATGATGCTCGTTTGCATGCTGGTCGACCTAAATCTGTTTATGTTGAAACTCAACTTGTACATTCCCACTGAGCACCCGTTCGTGCTGGTAATATGCACTACACCGTTTCCTCTGTCGTAGTGATAGTGGTCATTTTTATAGGGTCGCCTTGGGCTCATGATACTAGCAGCTATTCCCACTGTGCGCCAATACTATATGTACATGTTGGACCCCAAAGTCACAAGGCTCGGCACGCAGTGTCTGGTATGCACTCACGTATTATTGAATTTAAAGGCTCCGTTCTGCAGGTCTTTTGCTTGACAATCGTGAGTGAGGATGTTCTCATCTTCAAGACGCTTCCTGAGCTTCCACCTATCCCTAAGGAGAATATGGTGAGTAGTTGTTGATTGAGTTTACTACATTCCCTGCTTTGTCGTTTTCAGGTTGGCTGGTGCCTCTTCATAGTGCTGTACATCCTATTCAGCGTCTCGATGCTCTTGAGGCGTGGTAGACCCAGTCAAGTGAACGCAAATAAGAAGTCACAATAAGGATAGATTGTTGATAGGAGCTCGGCCGTGGCTCCACTGATGTTTCTATTGTTTCCCAAATACTGCAAGAGTAGACGATGTGGTTGAAGGATCATGTTTGCGTTTGCAGTAGTGTTGGGGGGAAATGGCTTAGTTGTTTTGTCTTGCGTTTCTGCTTGTTCATGCTCATGTCTGTTCCCAGCATGTGACCTTCTAACCCTGCTATTGTAACGGGGAGAACAGCGAAAGGAAGCGGAGACAGGAGCAATGTAGTAACACTCTCTAGGAGGGAAAGGATCGAGCAGATTGTCGTTGGGCTATTGACTTGCGGGAAACAATGATTGTTTTTAACGATGCATATGCAGCATCTTCAGGTCAATTTGATATTTTGCGAGAATTTTCAAGAATTTTCCAATTTTTTCATGAAAAAATGTCCTTTTTATCAAATTTTGCCGTCAGTCTGTAATACATTACCCCAAATTTTAATGAAATTGCTGATCATTGTGAGAATGTATCAGCATCTACTGACGGAACATTTTTCGTGAGGATTTGTGATGCCCTAAGGTACGTGTCGGTGTCCTCGCTCTACAAGGGGCTTTCTCCGAGCACTGCATTGTCCTCAGCAACCTGAGTACTTGCATGACAATTTCGTGGCGCGCGGTAAAATTTGCTCGGCTAAGGTTCGCACAGTGCGAATCGCACTGTGGCTGAACTGAACGCCTATGACGGTCTTATTGGGGAATCAACGGTTATGAAGATCGTCTTGGATGACGGGTAGGATGATATAATCGATGGAATAATGTAATGGGCAGTATCTTTCTTTGATAGTAGTGAATCATACTCGGGCTTATACTCGGGCTTCAAGCTGAGTATATTTTACTCGCTAGAGACGCGTCTTGTAGCTCGACTTGGTTATTGCAAAATTGTAGTATGAGGGAAATTGGCGAATCGGATGAGCGGCTGGCTCTTGTCCGGGTCAACCGAGATCGATTCTTGGGTACTGCTTTTTGTTGGCTCCTGCGCGCGTCTCACTAGTTGGTAAGTGGTCGGATCACTCATGGATCATGATGTATCAACTTCTCTGCTGATCCGTGACCTACAATCGCGTTCTTAAACTAACAGGGTCATGGGTGCTGTGATCCACTTATCACGAGAATGCTCTACGATCCTGCATCATGATCTCAATTCTGCTGGTATCCGGTTCATGCCATAGAATCATCATATTGATCTCATTTCGTGATTTTTTCTCAGGATCACGCGCTGATCAGGATCCGCATACCGGCCGAGTTGTTCGAGATTGTCAAGATTGATGAGGCCAATTAGACACATATTGCGGTTCTTGTCCAAGTCGGATGGCTCGGGGAAACCTCCTCCATCGCCCTCACTAAAATCTCCGTCGGGGGATGGATCTGCGGTTCGCGAACAGCGAGTACTTGTCATTGGAATCCTCTGTTCTATGTAATTTTGTGAGCTCCACCAACAAGGTTCGGAAGAGTGTGTCTGATGGGATATACCGTATGTGAACTGATCACTGATGAGCGATTGAAACTTCCGGCAAGGGGACGATTCTCTTACTTTTCTGGCAGCAGGTCTGCCTCAAATATGTAATCTGCCCGGGTTGGTTCAAGATCAGCAAGATTTGGCGTTACGGGTATTGGCATCATACCATAACATGCCAATGGCATGCGGGCTCGCCTCACTCTTGGCAAGAGTCTCTTGCCTCCCTTCTTATATGCCATATTGCACTCGCTGAGTCTGTCTGTGCTCGTTGGACTGTCTTTCTCCTGGAGTACTCCAGTAGTCGCACTGCTTTCACGAACTCGATTCATTGCCAATTATATTTGCATTAGCGTCGGAAACATTCTTATAGACACTGACGACTTCAACCTGATAGCGATATGCTTCTGATAAACCTACAGTACATACTGTCTAATGGTATGGACTCTACCTTAATACCGGATTCTCTGATACATGAGCTGAGGACAACTCTTACGCACGCTGGCTTGCCATAACACGTGTACAACTCATCGTGCGCACAGCCTTGAGGAGGAACTATTGGCTAGTCTTCTATCCTACCAAAGGCAGGTTGTAAGGGAATAACCGTCACATCCAATACATCTATTCGTATAGACAATGCCGCGATGATTACAACTCATGTCCTCACCCCAGCAAGCGCTCGCTGCGGCGCATACACATCTAAGGACGTCATGTACGCATGGTCAACAGCGATCCTGAAGGAACAATCAGAGTGTTAGCAACGCTGTGTTGCACTATCGTTCACACTCCAACGTGATCATTGTACCTGAGTCTGCGATGAGAATCATGATACTTCTGGTATTGATGTGTGGATTTGCCTCTCTGGTTGACGGCTCGGTTAAGCTGAGGCGCGCGGCAGCTTCACCTGTTTCATATCCATCGGGTTGTACCGGTGCTCACCAGCCGGCCTCTGAAGGCTTCTGTGCTGTAGGCACTATAGACCAATCAGATGTGTTCAAGCTGAATATGACTGTCTATATCTTCGATATTGACGATCCCACCAAGTCTGTATATTTCCATATCGAATCGGCCACCAATGGTGGTGAGCCGGCCGGCCTCAATATCACCGGTGGAGGCCGCGCCAAGGTGTATGGAGTGGACATTGGGCCCATTGTCTTCGCGGGGTCTATAAGCGCTGTTACAGTAGGAGATGGTAGAGGGAAGTACGACCCTTCAACTTCCACATGGACTGCTGGCATCGATGTGCAAACGGAATACGAACGGTATGCTTTCGGGAAACGTACTTTTGATGCGTTTATTTCTAAGGTGGCCACGGCCCGTAATAGCTTGAACGACGGCGTCGGTCTCGGTGCGGTGCTCGGAGAAAAATGGGGAAACTCCATTTTTGGCTCGAGCATCACCGTGACTCTCAATCTGAATTCCAAGATGAGTGACATGTATACTTGGGATCTCTATGTTGAGTATCAATTTAGTATGTGGGCACCGCTCTCGCCACCTATTATATACGGCACCGAGTTGAAAAGGACCTTCAAATTGTCAGTACATTAGCCGCAACAACCGCTGGCAGTTACAATGAAGGAGTAAGGGTTCTACATTTGCCGATTTGACTGGTTTGTAGAACTATCTCATAAGCTGTTTTGAAGATGTATTTTTAATCTTGTTGTAGAACATCGAAAGTTCATTCATTTTCAAGCTTATCGGACATTATCGAGTTGTAACCCAGTTATGAACTTTAACCGGCAGTTCAAAATCGTGCTGCAATTCACAGCACTCGTTATCTTCAAGTCCAACTGCATATTCTTCTTGCCTGCAGCCTGTATAAAGCTTGAGGGATACTTTTATGGGTTGCCGGGATTAAAATATACACCTTTGACTCCAATTCGGGCTCGGCAATACTGTTTGGGACTTTGGTTAGGCACTAAATCAGACGGACTGTGAACCACTCGAGAGTTTGCCCGTACCTCACTATCACAGGAACCCGTGGTTGGCTAGTGCGGCTAAAGGTGTCAGAAGCGGATGCATGCCCCAACTCCAGGGCTCGAAGTGAGCGAGCAACGGCATGACGGATGGTGACGCACCATCTGCCCGAGTTCAGCTGCTCAACATCATCTGAGCCATCGTAAGACACGGAAAAGCACCTACTCTCAAGCTGCCAATATTGGCATGCGGGCTCGCCTCCCTTCTGATATGCCACATTGCACTCGCTGAGTCTGTCTGTGCCCGTTGGACTGTTTTTCTCCTGGAGTACTCCAGTAGTCGCACTGCTTTCACGAACTCGATTCATTGCCAATTATATTTGCATTAGCGGCGGAAACATTCTTACAGACACTGACGACTTCAACCTGATAGCGATATGCTTCTGAAAAACCTACAGTACACACTGTCTAATGGTATGGACTCTACCTTGATACCGGATTCTCTGATACATGAGCTGAGAACAACTCTTACGCACGCTGGCTTGCCATAACACGTGTACAACTCATCGTGCGCACAGCCTTGAGGAGGAACTATTGGCTAGTCTTCTATTCTATCAAAGGCAGGTTGTAAGGGAATAACCGTCACATCCAATACATCTATTCGTATAGACAATGCCGCAATGATTACAACTCATGTCCTCACCCAGCAAGCGCTCGCTCCGGCGCAAACACATCTAAGGACGTCATGCACGCATGGTCAACAGCGATCCTGAAGGGACAATCAGAGTGTTAGCAACACTGTGTTGCACTATCGTTCACACTCCAAGGTGATCATTGTACCTGAGTCTGCGATGAGAATCATGATACTTCTGGTATTGATGTGTGCATTTGCCTCTCTGATTGACGGCTCGGTTGAGCTGAGGCGCGCGGCAGCTATACCTATTTCGTATCCATCGGGTTGTACCGGTGCTCACAAGCCGGCCTCTGAACCCTTCTGTGCTGTAGGCACTATAGACCAATCAGATGTGTTCAAGCTGAATATGACCGTCTATATATTCGATATTGACGATCCCACCAAGTCTGTTTATTTCCATATCGAATCGGCCACCACTAGTGGTGGGCCGCTCATTGAGCCGGCCGGCCTTAATATCACCGGTGGAGGCCGCGCCAAGGTGATGGGACTGGACATTGGGCCCATTGTCTACACTGGGTATATGAGCGCTGTTACTGTAGGAGATGGTAGAGGGAAGTACGACCCTTCAACTGACACATGGACTGCTGACATCAAAGTCCAAGCGCAAGTCGAACTGTATCAGTTCGGAAAACGTACTTTTTATTTGTTCATGTCTAACGTGTTCGCGGCCAGTAATGATTTGATTTTCGGCGTCGATCTCGGTGTGGTACTCCAAAAACAATGGGGAAACCCCGTTATGAACATAACCATGACCTTCATTTTCAATCTAAATTCCAAGATGGATGACATGTATACCTGGGATCTCTTCGGTCAGTATCAATGGCGTATATGGGGGCCGTTCTCACCACCTGATAGATACACCACCGTTTTCATTGATAAAGAGTTTCAAATTCTCAGTACATGAGTCACAACAACCGCAGGCATTTACAATGAAGGAGTAAGTGTTCTACATTTGCAGATTTGACTGGTTCGTAAAACTATCTCATAAGCTATTTTGAAGAAGTATTTTTAATCTGGTATAACATCGAATGTTCATTCATTTTCAAGCTTATCGGACACTATCGAGTTGTAACCCAGTTATGAACTTTAACCGGCAGTTCAAAATCGTGCTGCAATTTACAGCACTCGTTATCTTCAAGTCCAACTGCATATTCCTCTTGCCTGCAGCCTGCATAAAGCTTGAGGGATACTTTTATGGGTTGCCGGGATTAAAATGTACACCTTGGACTCCAATTCGGGCTCGGCAATACTGTTTGGGACTTTGGTTAGGCACTAAATCAGACGGACTGTGAACCACTGGAGATTTTTCCCGTACCTCACTATCACAGGAACCCGTGGTTGGCTAGTGCGGCTAGCGGTGTCAGAAGCGGATGCATGCCCCAACTCCAGGGCTCGAAGTGAGCGAGCAACGGCATGACGGATGGTGACGCACCGTCTGCTCGAGTTTAGCTGCTCAACATCATCTGAGTCATCGTAAGACATGGAAAAGCACCTACTCTCGAGCTGCCAATAGCGCGGAGGCTGTGTGCTCTTCCCCTTCCCACACTCCCGTACCAAGGATTTTTACTCTCCATGAGGGACGATTTTCAGGCTACCATTATGACAAGCAGTAGAGAATACGATACTGATGGTATACCCAGGCAAGTGCATCGCAGAGGAGTGATATTCCCCATTCTAATACAACTTGGCGCAGTTGGACGCCTGATACTGTTCCTCTGCCGTAGAATTTCAATCGGAGGGGTCATTATCGTATTAGCCAACTCGTCATTCGCGATAAGCTTGGATACAAACCTCCTAGTCCCTAGATGTCACGCAAGACCTTATCCCAAGTGGACCACATATAGTAACAATCTCAACATGTTGAACGTTTTGCCTCCCGAATCTGTAGAGAAACTAACGATGGTCACGAAAACGTTATTTCAACAGTCCCATTATGGTGATATCACTCGTTCCAAGTAACTCTAACGCGACATGAACAATCAGACGTGTCGAGACCCGTGGCTCATAGACATGACATGGGATGTCGACGTGTCAGAGACGATCCGATGGGGCCTTCCATCCTATCAAATATTCCTCCGACTCTTCCGCTTCGATGGGCTACCACATTTAACCATAACAGATAAGGTCGTCAGAGCATACACACTTTTTTAACTGCTTTTCCGCCTCCTCGATTTTGCTCGTACTGCTCGCCTTGAGCTCGGCCCTCTCAGCTGTAAAGCGAGGATCTTCAACATCGTCATCATCAGTCGAAACTTTAGCGGTTTCACGTTTGCGACCATTGCATTCTGGGTCTGTACCTGTATCTCGGTGACTTTCCAGGCTTCGGGCCCAACTGAGCCCATCCATACTCCCAAGGTACGTCGCTTACCCGGACGAACACGGCAGTTCACACGGCCAAACTCCTTATCATCAAGCAGCTTGTTTTGCTCCCTTTTCGCTCTCGATTGCGCTTCTGTAAGGCTCTTGACTTTTATCTACAGAATAGCACTTCCGAATTGTCCGTCGAAGCCCCCTACGTGTCCTGCTTCGTACTCTTTCTTAACATGCTCACAAAAGGCCTGGATAGTCTTTGGGAGTCTGAGATTGATCACGACGACTCCCGAGACTGGGACTCATCAAATCACCGACCTGTCGAAGTACTTGGCCAAAGTCTGATAGCAATGAGGACGGGAGAGCTCCATCGGCTGCTCGAATGCCCCCAATGATTTGTTCGTCCTCTCGGCCTATCGTGAAATGATGGTGATGCTCACATGTAGCTACTACCCAACGGCGGACGATCTCAGCGTCGATCCTGGCCTTTTGCAATCTTTCTCTGGACGTGTTGTAAGCTTGAGTAGCCTGGATGTATTTCAATGAGTGATGCAGTTGAATCAGACAACGCCCACCTCAACGAGTTCCCGTTCGCGTTCATCTAGTTCCATGTACAGACTCCTAAACGTATTGACTGTATAATTCACAAGTATAGGCCTCTCACCGTTCCTCGTTCGTGAGCGGATCTGGGAGCTGTTTCCCGAGGGAGTCAGGAACAAACAAGTTCGCATCTGCCACCTCCTTACAGAGCCTGGAACTCAAGTGTAGGGATTTACCCGACTTAGGAGTGGTTAAATTAAACTCCTAAACTTTCAAATAAACCGGGTATAATATTAATTTTCTTGGCATTTTATCAAAGCCATGGGTAAAATGTTAACTTGAAAGGTAAAACATTAACCAAATGGGTAAAAAATCAAATTTGTCGGTAGAAAATTAATTTCACCTGGAAATGCTGTAGACGCTGGCCGCTCTTTCCAATACATTTTATGTTTGAGGATCACACTATGTGTGACCCATACCGGTAGCAATTAGAGATCTCATCATGAACATGGCTAACCCAGTGAATATCGACCTACCTGGCATTCTCTTCCTTCACCTCTTCGAGTTCTACTTCGGCCTCCGCGACGAATTGCCTCAACTGTTCCTGAGAACGACGCATCGCTCTAGTGCCATGATGGCAGTCCCTTCACAAGTGCAAGATCATGTCCGATGAGCTTTCCACAGATTCCAAGACTCCCCAAAAAATTGTGCGATAAGTTGTATACTACAGCAAAGAAGGAAACAGATAAAGTGAATGCAAAAAGTTGGCCATAAGGTGAGCACTGAACACTACCTGTTCGATCTCACGGTTGAGGAAGCGATGGACTATATCCATAACATCGTTGAGGCCAGTAACCTCTCGGATCTTCTGGAACCCATCCTCAGTTGCCTGAGACCTCTGCACCTGACATAGTTAATGTACTACAGTAGCAGGAGGGTCGACCAAACCTGTTCGACCATGGCTTTCTGTAGACAGTTACCGGTGAGCTTCTCCATAACCCACAGCTTACGTAGACGGCCAGCGGTCGCGTTGAAGGCCTGAGAGATCATCAACGATCTTCCGCTCCCCCTTCACATGTACGAGAGTACTTCATTGGCTGCTTCCACAGCAACACCACGCCTCCAGTTTTCTATCTCGGCTCGCCTCCTGATACTGTCCTCAGCCGACTGTAACGAACCTACACACGCTATACCACACCACGGAGAACTGACAGGATATGCCCACCCATCATTTCCTCTAGTGCATTCTCTCTAGCGGTCCTCGCCTCCTCCAGCTCCGCAAGAGCTTTTTCGTATTCCTTCGATGCAGTTTGTCGTTGCTCAGAGGCTCTACGAGCCATCGCAGACTGAATTACAATTCCTAAATTCCGTATACGAGCTGTTAGCCCACCTTGCCCTTGAACTCCGCCTTTCTGCGCTTCAGGAGCTTGTCCATCTTCAACATCTGTTCGCGCATATGGAGGAACTCATTGTTGATCCTCGTCAGCATATGTTCGTATACCTATGTACAAGTCCAACAAGTTCAAAATCAACACAATATTCGCACTTTTTTTGTCATTTTAGCTTCTTCGATTTGAGCGTATACTTCCGCAAGTCGATCCTCCAACTTCTTTCTGCCAGCTTCCATGCGAAACACATCGTCAACGTCGACCTGAAAAGGCACTCCTCCAACACGCCTTTTGACAACGACCACCTGTGAGACGTCGTCAGTGGATCGTATTTTATCGCGCAATTGCTCGAGCTCGCGTTCCCTGATTATCAACAATCAAGTCGACGCTTCATACCGTAACTTGAGAACTTCCTCTCAGCCTCAGCATGTACTTCATCGTATTGTCTACGGACATCAGCGAGAATAGCCTTAACTTCTTCAATGGGCGTGCTCCCAGAACCTAACAATTAACGAATACTCATAGTAGAAGAAAGCAAGGGAGTTCTCACCGAACTCCTCTAAGGCACGGTCCACCACACTGTGAAGGTCTTTGTTAGTTGTCGTTGAGTAGTGGGCCCGACTCGAGAGAAACCCAGACGGTCTGCGAAGAAGGACGACGAGTTGGCCGTGGTGTGGTATGCTCACTTGTGGCCAGCGGTATCTCTGTGAGTACGAGCAGTAACCGGCGCTAGGGGTTGGCCCTGAGAACAACAACAATGAAAGCGGGCATTTGCTGAGAATAACGATCTAATAGTCCAAAGACAACCAAGTTAGCCTCCGCTTTAGTTCTAAGTAAACTATTAGTGGCTTCCTAGTTCTGATTTTCTCACGAAAAAAGAGACAGAAATGATACACCAGGCTTCAAGCACTCGAAGATTTTGCGCCATTCGGGAAGGACACGTAGATGCTGCGACACCAGCGGGGATACATCACTGAGGTACATTACAACTAGAGTGCCATTTGGCAGGTGTTGACATACAGTTGCCTTCAAGAGGACAATAAGGAACAGTTTACAGTAAGCAGTAGTAAGACTAGCACATAGTAGTATTACTACTGAACGGTATTTGAAGTTGACAAGGCATGTTGCCACGTATGGGGACAACAGAGTAAGTGCTTGGCCAAGAGTTTCGATCGAATATTAACCCGGCACCTACCCGAGCCGGTGACAGCTTAGGCAGAGCTGTGAAGTTGCCGACTTTGGGTGCTCTATTATGCTCCTTGGCCACCATGCTGTTCAATCAGCAGTTCAAGAGGAGGAAAACAAGTAGACATCGTTCGTGCAAGTTTCGTGCAATGTTGTGAAAGTAGCGCACGCCCAGAATGTCATCCGGTGAGACGGTTTCGACTCGTGGCATTTTCAATTGTATTTTACCACTACAACGCACGAACAGCTGGATCTTCAGGGCATGAATAAAGTAGTACCGGTGTCAGCGGCAGTGCACATACCCTCCTCGACTAATGTAGCGGTATGTGTAGAAAAGCGCAGAAACAGTAGTTGGACTCGAGCTAATTATGAACGCCTTGGGTAGCGGTTTCAGCATAGGAAAGGGGATTTTATGAGCTATTTACATCATCATCATCATCTCACGGGAGCTTCAGTGGTGCTGAAAGCGAAAACAACAGCTTGTTCAGAAAGAGCTTAACAGGAAACTTTGGTAGACGATTGTTCGACTACGTATTATTCGAAGTGGACAAGGCCGAGCTGACTAAGTTGTGGTATGCGGTGTTTGCGGCAGCTTCAGAACCCCAGAATGATGCCGCAGTCATCTCTACTGCTGACACATCGATTGTTGTTGATCGGCTTGGGATTTGCAAGAGGATAGCTTGGTGCATGCCGTGATGGATTTCCGGAGGATACCGACTGAGAACGACAGCGCAGGGATTCCTTGGTCAAGGTAGGAGCGCTGGTCGGCCAGCAGAGTGTACTGTGCATGACAATGGTAAAGTGCGAAATTAACCAGTGTTTTGCGACCTATGATCGGCCTACAACAAAGGCTTTCCCTGTTCATAAGATGGTCCTGTATTTGTGAGCAGGGCTTATAGCTTTCTCATAGTTTGTCATCGGTCTGTGAGATGTCGGATCGATGATGATCCACATTCTGTGCAGTCTCGTTGTCTGTCGGATGATTCCTTAGGCTTGTGGGTGAATCTCGATTTGGACAGTTTTTACTAATGTCCAGCCGACTCATGGAAGTGCGTGAGCGGTATAAGCAACTACGTCGGAAAGCTTCCTATGATGTTTCGGTGAAATCTCCTGACGTTATCAAGCCGTCCTGGAAAGAGTCTAAGGTGCGAAACTAATGAAGGCGCACTGCGCATTGTCCCGTGTCGTCCCAGCGGCTCGTTATTTCGGTAGGCAGAGATGTCTGTCGAGGAATTGGAAAACCCCCTCCCGCGATATTCGCGCTACAGCGCTGCTCACGACGAGAGCTTCGAAGACTCGGTCTCAACAGCTAATGTAGGTTGTCTCATCAGCTACTGGTCCTCGCATGAGCGGTAGATACTGAATCCGCCGGTACAGGCTTTTGGCAAGGGTCTTGGGACAGTGGCTGCTAGTATAGAAGTACTAGGACATCGTGACCTGCTACGGGCTAGTAACAAGTACATTAATAGCAATAAGGTCGCCGAATGACAGCTCAGGCACCGATAGTAATGGAGAGGACTATTGCAACATCATATACGAACATATGCGGAGAACCAAGCAAACGCTTCCCCTCCCCACAGCTTCTCCATCGACCTCGTCAAAGGCTGATTTCTCGGATTGCAGTATATTTTCGAGCGTAGTGCTTCAGCCGTTAGGAATCTATCGTCGTGAAGTAGTATGTTCAGACGCTTCCATGCACAGAACCTCTCAAGACCAGCGAGGTTTTGCAGCCACCCTTGTGGTTCCGTGAGTATGGAGGAAAACACGAGGTTGGTGGATACTATCTGGGGTTATACCCACGAGTATTATGAGGATTTCGTTGGCTGTGTGGTCTAGTGGTATGATTCTCGCTTTGGGTGCGAGAGGTCTCGAGTTCGATTCTCGGCTCAGCCCATTTATTTTTCGCTCGTGGACAGTTCTCTGACGTCGTAGAGTAGCATGTTATGCCGCCTCTCATTCTCAGAACAGAGCCACATGCCTTGACGTTGAAGGTTCTATCGAGAAGAGAGAAGCTCGGCCAAGTGGTGATGTGATTAATGCGAGTCTGGAAACTATAAAGCTCTTTGTTGATCCGGACAAGGGGGAAGCGACGGAACTGCAAGAGGAAGAAGATTCCCTGGACCACGGCTCCGGCGATGATCTTGCCGCTGGTGAATCCATCGAAGAGGGAGGAGTTTCTGCTCTTCTCGAGGACGTGCCGTGTGCTTCTCCCTCGCCCAGCGGCAGTTCAAGTTCCCAGCACCTTGCTGGCAAGACTGCTGAGATCAATCTGATTGACTTGACCGTCCAGGAGGAAGACGAGGCAGAGATATTGTCCCAGAAGCGCTCATCTGATACGCTCCTCTTGAGCTCGAATCAAACACTCGGCTCCTCACAACTGAGCGAGACTGCATCCTTATGTAATCGAACCTATGTGGGTGCCGGGACGTTAGCGGCAGAGATCGGAGGAAACGCGCGGCTTGGCTCGTTCGATAATACCAGCCTCGCGGGGCCACCTCAAAGAACTGATAGTGGACCTGAGCTGGCTGCCGTGTCTGAGATGACGCCAGTGGAGCCGGCAAATGGTCCGGAGTCTTCCGCTCGTCCTTCCGGCCGCGAAATGACTACACTTCTTACTCAACGGCAAACTGTGGTGGCGGAAAAGAGAGTACAGGTGCGTCCTCAGCTACAAGATAACGGAGTGCAAGTGGAGGTGAGATTGTCAGACAGTGATCGAGACGCACACAAGTACTTCCTCACTGACAGGAGTCGGACCTATCCTCTTGCACAGAGTCCAAGAGCGGGGAGCCGGAGCCGAGTATTCTCCCGGGGCACCTCAAAGATAGGCTTCTGAACCAAGTAGCTCGGATGGTTGTGGCGACTCGCTGCTGATTGTGGTATGCACGTTAGCTTTACAAGAGGTGTTGTCACAGCCCTTTACGGTTGGCGAGACTTCTGAAGGAGTTCGGTGGTGATAAGAGTGAGTTGCCTCGAGTGGCAACGGGTTTGAGGGAAGCTTGCACCCGTATAGATATGATGGCAAAGGATGAGGAGATGCTGAGGCAGTCGATTGGAGTAGAGAGCGATGTGGGGCGGCGGCAATTTCATAACGTTGTTGCTGCTATGGTGGGCATCGTTGGTGATTCCGTACGTGGTGTCACCGTCCCAAGATAGGTACGGCGATCTTGTGATGGACTATGCGTCGGGCATACAGGTGGCACTGGGGCTAGGCTGCAGGTCTGCTTTGATGAGCTCATGGCCCGCAGCAGAGTGACAAGAGCGTTGGGTGAGAGTCGACAGGGCCACCAGTAGAAGAGGTTTGCTGGCGCTACTCAGATGATGCTAGCTGGGCTTCCCTGATGAGAGATGCTCTTGGGAAGGTGGAGTCCGTAGACCTAGGACAGCTGATCCTGGATGCGTCGAGGGCGATGGTGGAGCAGATGAGGCCTTGCAGTGGGTGTGCTGGAATCAGAGGAGTTGACTAGCTGGACGGGTGACAGTTCAGATGCAGTCACTGTGGGTGTCCAGACTCAGAGCTTCCGACTAGCGGTTGAGCATAGTGCGCCGTATAGTGAATTGTTGAATAAGTAGGGAAACTCCTCGTGGTCATTTGTTAGAGTGGACCGAGTCAGGTACGAGACGAAGTGCAAAAGGGTCGCCACGTTAGAGAGGCAGCTCACGAGAGCAGCAACTGTGATGGCGGCATCGAGAGAGGGGGTGAGGCTACACCAAGAAGGGACGGGTTACAACAGGCCCTGTAACAGACCTTCAAGGAGAAGGAGCTGGCCAGACAGCTTGAGGCGATGCAGGAGGATCGTGATAGGGCGACAGAGGCTCTTGCTGTGAAGGAAAAACAAAGTGACATCAGTTGCGAACGCACTACTGCAGCTGACCGGTGAGTCCTCAGTGGCTAAGATCGAGGAAGAATTGGAGGCGGTCAAAGAACAGTACGCGAGTATGGAATGTGAAGTCTCACGCCTTCAGCAAGCGCAGACTGCGGCATTTAAATTGAAGGTGAACAGCTACTCCGAGTAGCAGATGGACGCCTTGGTTGCTCAGACTGTTGGTTCTGCGGGCAGTTCCCAGAAGTGCGGTAGAGCAGAGACGAGCAGGAGTCAACCAGTGAGGTCGTCGGCGCCAGTACTGAGGACCGAACGATTTTATTCAGTTGGGCGCTGTTGTTGGCAGCCCCTGTGTGGCCTCGGCGACTCAGCGGAAGTCGAATGACTTTGTGTGAGGCTTACGACTCTGTTGGGCCGGAAGGATGTACTCCTGTCAGGTGCAGGCTGCTGAAGGCTGAGGGGTGGTCCATGGGCAAACTGCCCTCAAGGGCTGGTCTGCTCTCGCGTCAGCCGATACCGCATCGACGGGTCTTCAGAATACTAAGTTGCAATCTCGCTCGCCCGGGAGGTGCTCTCTGAACTTGACAGGTTCGCCGTGTGGTTCCTGGCGGCTGGTGTGGGACGACCCTGCGGCACCTGAGAGGACCAAGCGGCATCGGATGGTTCAGCTAGCCGATATAGTAGGGGATCTGTGTGGTCGAGACGATGTGGCAGACCGGGGCAGGTCCGTGTGGAGTTCGGGGAGACATCACAGTGTTATCGTCGAATGGCTGCTACTGGTAAGAGCTGGCCAGGAAGTCGCCAGGTTGATAAGGTGAGTATAGGGTCTTGTTTATTCACTGGGAAGCTGTATGCAGGGAGTCAAGCCTCACAGTGGAGAGGGGAGTGGATGGTGTATATCTCTGGTTCTTCGTGAGGGTGCCTCTCGAGCCGCCCTGGATTTGGTCCTACCGAACAGGAGTGAACTTGGCAGTCTCTGGTCGCCCCTGCTACACGCTTGCCCTCAGACGCGTTTGAGGTTTGGGTCCTTGGCATCAATGAGCTCTGTGACTACAGTAGTCGATTGAAGTCTCTCACGAGGGAGACGTTTATGCTCTATAAAGCCCTTAACGATGATGCTGCCGTCGAGCCAATGGGTAAGTAATTTTGCGAACTGTTGCAGTGTCAACTCGAAGTGTGTCTCAGCTTCGCCGAAGTGGGAGAGAATTGCTCTTGCACGGCATTGATAATTAATACAGTCATGCGAAGGTGAATGAAGTTCTCACAAGAAGGCTCTTGTGTTCACCCATGGGGCGCCAGTTTGGTCTTGTTATGGTCGTCTCGTCGCTGCATGATTTTCCTCGGATTAGTTTGTTTTAGAATCTTTATGACGTTTCAAGTACGCGGTCGCTTTCCCACGTGGACGCGCAGATTTAGTGGTGAAGGTCGCGGAGCACTGGACTCCTGCGATGGTCCTGAAGAAAGGCTCCCTGGCGGCTTCATGAGTCTACCTGAGCTCCTCAAAGACCAGATCCGCCCACTCGGTGCAAGGAACTCCGCCGGCCTTATTAAACGCATGTTGAGTCTCGACGAAGTCGACGCCCTCTTCGACAATATAGCCGCTAGCCGTAGAGATGCGGTGGCAAGATGATTTTTCGTGAGTAGTTGAACTCACTAGTTGGTCCTGGCGTCTCCGCATGCCTCTGATGACCTTTCAATGTATTTTAAGTCTTGTAGCATCAACAAGTCGACTGTTCGACTACTCATTATTCCTTACCTATGTTGCGAAGAACTCGTTTCTTCTGTTCTGTTGTACTGCTGGGGAAGAGTACTACAAGTAACTCCTCGGCCTAGTCTGCCATCGGAATCTTCCCAGACGAGTCCCGTCGAGGATCGAGTCACGTTGGGCTACGCAGTGCATACTATCTCCGCTGAGCCGTGATTTCCGTCACGATTCGATGCGAATTTTTCCATGTACAATTTTGACAGTCATCCATCTCTCAATGTGCCTCATATGGTGCGTCTTTTTGGCTACTAGTCGCACTGCACACATTTAGCTAGTCGTATGAATATGATCTCCTCAGACAAGTCTGTTACATACCGGTCTTGTTCTGATCTATCACTGGCGAGGTTCAACCGTGAAGGTCCTTGCTTTATACTAATGCTGATGGGGTAGTTCAAAGTGGAAGTCTATGAGATGGATGAGAATGTTGTGTTGAGGAGGGAGTGATTAAATGCAGATTGTATTCGTAGCAGCGCTCTGAGGGTGAGGCGTGGTAAACACTGACTGAGAAGGAAATTACGACGTTAATTACTAAACTGACAAGTGCTCGGAGAGAACCTGAGATCATCTGATTAAAAGTCAAGTGCTCTACCATTACACTATTTGGGAGGTATGAACCGAGCCATTTCGAGACGATTCTATGTCGTTGATCCAATTCTTGCATTTTGCCTTGCCGGTCTATATGAGCCTCTTGATAAGTAGTCGAGGGCTTTAACCTTGTCAGAACAGCCCTGAGCTTTTAGTTAGTATAATGAGCTTTGTCCGAAAGGATTCTCTCCGAGCACACGGTATATGTTGCCCATCGTACCGAAGGATAAATCTCACGCTTCCTACAGGGACGTGGAGTCGCCGACTTCGCTGGGTGTGGGCTCTATTAAAAGAAGTAGTAATGGCATTTTAACTCGTTAAGCGACAACGAAAGTTGTCGGATCTCAACTGTTGGTCATCCTAGTCGGTCTTAGTAGTTTGAGGGGTTATCGAGACGCTACGGGCGTTCAATGGGATTCTTGTGTTTGTTTAGTCTTCACTTGTAATAGAGAAAGACGGAGGGAAGGGATGAGAAAAATCCCATATCATCGGAGTCGGTAGGATTTTTCTCATAGGATTCTTTATTACGACATGACCACAGCCTTCTATGTGTTGGCATCGATATCGATAGTCATGGTACCAACTTAGAGTAAGAGGCGGAACCTGGATGATCATATGCCAACAAGGGGGACTGCGAGGCAGAAAAGGCATGATATAGGGAAAAGGGTAGTGTAGGGAAGAAGAAGATGTTGAGCACGGTTGAACTGATGCGCTGTTTCCAGTGTCATTTCCTTTTCTGTGTTACGTATATCGCTAATGGGGTGAAGAGGAAAAGACTAAAGAAAAGTATTGGGTGATCGGATAGAAGTTGAATGTTTGATAATTTGCTCAAATTTTGGGCACGATAACGTATGAGTAGTGTCGCCACTTCACCACCAAAAGTAGCAGTAGAGCACTATGTTCAAGGGAGGCCTAGGAAAGAGCTGTATGAGTATTGTCAGAAGAAAGGCTTCAAGCTTGACCTCCACTGTGATAGACGCGGTAGTATTGCCTCAATAGCTCGGGAGTTGACGAAGGAGTGGTATTGTCAGCCCCCACAGCACCGTGGATTTGCATTGCCAGTATTGGAGCCATTGGGAAAACTGCTGAGGGAACAGGTAGTGATGTAGAGCAACCGTGGTTGATCCTGAATGACCGTCCAGGTGCGAATAAAGCCAAGGCGGCCGATGAAGCGTGTTTGAAGGTTCTGCGGCTCTTGGGAGATTCACAGCTTTTGGAAGTAGCTAGCGGGAGGTAGTGCTGGGGCGGGTAGTACGTGGCGTACGGAACTGTGCTTGTTTAGTAAGAGGAAAGGAAAGAAGTCTGAAGGAGTTGATACGGCGGCAATGGAGTGGTAATAGGGGGGAGAAGGAATGCAATAAATTTCGTGGAAAAAATTTCATGTTTTGGTGAAAATTTTTTCATCGACTTCGATTGATCAAGAATGGTTTGCTAGGTATGAATGCAGCGATCAAAGCACACCACCGACGACCTCCTCCCCGGGCGGTACGGTAGGATCTGGAATTGGTGTGGTATTCCGAGATGGTCCCGCAGGGTAATAGGGCACAGTGTTTGGTTTCGTCACCTGAGCTCAGGAGTTTCCTCGATACATTGAAGTGTCACAGGCCGTGATATGAAAAACACTAGTGAAAAACATATTCCACGACTACTGCATATCACCGCGAATATTGCGTTTTTCATGGAGTTTTACGCCATTCACGTAAAACGGGTGAAACTCTATTGTGATAATTTCAGTAGAAATTTACAGAATTTCCTTTTTTGACTACGTGCATAATTTCTCATCTATAGAGTAAAATCGTGAGCATTAGGTACAACTCTGATAATGCTAAGGCAGCTGTGTTTGAGTGGCTGAAGAGGAGGAAGGTAGTGTAGATGGGAGATCACTTGAATGACTGCAAGGTGATCAGAGTGCTGTCGTTGCTATGGAAATTGCTCGTTTTATTATCTTGTAACGTGGTCTTCGTTCTGATGGAGCTCGTCCGAGGAAGTTGATGGGAACGTTCGTGGTGTGGTGACGGAGGGATTTCGGGAATAGACGAGGGTGTGGTATTATATTGCTAATATTGGAGTCTCAGATGCCGACAGGTTTCACATATCGTCCTGTTAACCCCAAGCAGCCCTCTACAGCGGGATGGACGGCACAGTATAACCAAACAGTACCAGGGTAAGGCACGGTGCGATCATGAGTTGGCTGGATGCTGCTGTGCTCAGTGAAGAGCTCCGACTGCAGTTCAGCGAAACGGCTAGCAATAAGAAAACAGCGTCGCAGTATCTTGCATTGGACATTTGTAGTTTTCTGTATGAGAAGGGGCTTATATCGGCTAACACGGGGAAGAGCGTAAGTGGGGTGAGGGCCGGGTGAATCGGGGAGAAAGGGTAGTGTAGGTGACGATGAGTAATGGAGTTACCAACCAAATGCAGCGGACGTCAGCTAATGCAATGCCGAAACCCGCGGACTTGCCTAAGCCTATCGTGGATGATATTCTCACGAGTTTGGGGAAGTGGAATGTAGGTTGTTGCTAGTGTTGTTATGGTTGTTAGTGTTGTTGTTGTTGTTGTTATTGTTGTTGTTGTCATTGTTATTGTTGCTAGTATTGTTTTTTGCTTTTATTGTTGTTATTGTTGTTATTGTTGTTATTATTATTATTGTTATTGTTGTTATTGTCGTTAGTATTGTTTTTATTGGTCGTTGTTGTTGTTATTGTTGTTGGCCGAGATGAGCATTAGTGTATCAGATAGAGTTGCCGTCGCCCCCTCCCCCGACTGAGCGATATGTACAGCTCCTGCCGTGTCTGAGGGTAGAGCCGAGTCCTATCACAAGCGGGCCTGATATTGAATCAATACAGTGGCAGGAGCCTAACGGTGAGAACCATTACTATATAGAGATTCATCTTGGTTTGGCGAAGTGATAGGAAATGATAATTGCGTACAGTATGCGCGATCTGAGGACCCAGTTTCGTGTGGCAGCCCAAATTCCTAGCTATTGCTCAATCTGAATTTTTTTTCATAGATACTCTCCGAACATGATTATATTTGTTCGAATATGTCACGGACTTGTTTCTGTATTCTAACCGCATACCGCGTTTTGCCTACACCAGGAGTGCAAAGTGATATGGTCGAGACAAAATTTTCAATGTTGAGGGTATGACTTGATGATTATGAAATCGTTGTCAACTGATCCACATTTTTACTACATTTGATGTTATTCGAAAATGACATATAAACGCTGAAAATTGTGTAGGTATTTCTCTGCATAACGTTTGATGTTTCCCTCACAATTTCGTACCATCTTTTGATCACATCTTACTCTATATAATGCATGTCATGTAGGCACTTACGATCCTTGGAAGCAAGTTGATATCATCCCAACGGAATCGGAGGCGACCGTTAGCAGCCGAGCCAGGGAGGAGAGGGCTGAGAGGCAAAGGTAGCTGAAATGCATATTCTACGTTCGAAGGTCATTATGAAAGTTTTGCAATGTATAGTCGAAGTGAAAGCTTTCTGTGGTGAAAGTAGTCGTAGTAGTAGTAGTAGTAGTAGTAGTAGTAGTAGTAGTAGTAGTAGTAGTAAAAGCGTGATGGGAATACAACCAGAAACTGGCGCTTGAATTTGGGCGGTTTTCCTCGGGCTTGTTGAGTGAAGAAAAGGATGAACTGACGGGCGGTCGACGTAGGTACTTGGTGTCTCATCCCTTCCGAGAGGAGCTTCCCGTGGACCAATTTCGAGACAAGTTGTTGAGCATGATTGACCAGGAGCAGGTATGGAAACTAGCGTTGGAATATTTGTTTGCTCTGCTCAGCTGAGCTTACGAGTTTCCTCGCTAATTATATACGAATTACAGTAGGAATGAACAGAAGCGAATGAGAATTTCTCACACATTCCGTATTGTCACTGACAATGTGCATATTATCCAACACTGATCAAGACGTTCGAGTATGTTCATGGTCACTTCAGGTCGTGCTGGTATCGGGTGCTACTGGGTCTGGCAAGACGACGCAGGTGCCGCAGTTTATACTAGATCACTATATTATGAACGATAGAGCGACGAGCTGTAACGTGGTGGTTACGCAACCTAGGTAAGAGGGAGGGAACAAGTTTATTGGAATCATCGAAGAGAAATTTTCATTTTTCTGAGGGGAAAGTTGTTAGTGTGGCGGAGCGATATTTCCTAGGCGTGTTGGTATGGAATCCGAGCGATCGGTAGTGATGAAATAGCATTGGCACTCCTGTGTGATGGTAAAGTCAAATCCCAGTGTTGGAATATATATATATCTGGTGTCTTAATCTGATCTCAGGAGTTTTTTCATCACATGTTGGAGCTTAGCGCACGATTTTTGGAAAATTTATACGGGAACCAAAATTTTCTCATTGTCAGCAATGTGCATGGTTGACGATGCGTATATTGTCCTACACTGATGAATTCGGCATTCCCATTCGTATGGTATGTTCTGTCCTCAGACGGATTGCCGCTATCTCTGTGGCAGCTCGAGTGGCCGCGGAAAGGGGCGAGGTGGTTGGTGCCAACACTGTTGGGTACAGCGTGAGGTTTGATACCAAGAACCCTCAGAGACCATATGGCTCGGTAGGTGGTGGTGATATTTGCACGCACGCGCAAGACTATTCATGTGGTAGATCCAGTACTGCACGACGGGAACGTTGCTAAGACGTTTACGTCGGGGGCTGAAAGGCATCTCGCATATTGTTGTCGATGAAATACATGAACGCGACCTTCAAACTGACTTTCTCTTAGCAATTCTGAAGAGGTACGTTGCTGCTTACTTGGTCACACTTACGTTATTGTTTTTTTTCGATTTCAGTCATGTGATTGGCCGTACGGGAATTCGTATTGTCCTCATGAGTGCTACTGCCGATGTAGAGCATTTCGTTTGGTATTATGGACTCTCGGAGGGAAGACAAACACTGCATGTGAGAAGACAGCAACATCAGGTGAGTAGAGATAACTGAGATTTCCTAACAGACGCGATATGCGCCAACACCGAGGGCTTGATTTTTTCTGGACAAATTTGAAAATTTATCATTTCACGCTTACGAAGTAGTGTTTTAGGCTGCGAAAAAATACGCTCATGAGACGTTTGAAATTATTATTGATTTTTTTGTGCGATTCTACTCCTGAGATCGTTGGTGAATTTTCATAGTAAGGTGGGGTAACCCCTGAGCTCAGCTGAGAGAACCAAACATATATCTCAACACGGGCGAATTTCACTTGGATTTTCCCTCACTCCTGTGGTGTGTGGTCGCCTCTGTTCTGCGGCTTTCGCGTACGCTAGCAGTGGTCCTGCTCAGGTCACTACTTATTATCTTGAAGACATATGTCAATTGATCGACTACGACCCTCACTTCAGGCGATCTCAGGCGAATAGTTCGTCCATTGGGGACTCCATGTTTAGGGTTAATTGCAACATGAATGTGAGAGGAGAAAGGATTTTGGTATCGCATGAGTTTTTCTCTTAGTCTCGGCAAGTGCTCGGACGTGGGTACTCACCGAGGGTGATTGAAGGCGTTGAGTCTATTGACGAACGAGAGCTACCGACTCATCTTATAGTAAGCATACTTCAGTGGACGGCACATACACATGGTGTCGAGGTGAGCCTATGGGAATCGATTTTTCGTATAGGGCTAAGTCGACTTCATTATTGGTGAATACAGTTATAGGTGGATCGTGAGGATTCAGTGGGGTAATTTGAGATCATAAATCGTCCAAATCTGTTGAGAAATTATCCACCAAGTTCGAGCGTGCCTCGGAAATTTTTGAAAAGTGTCTATTCGCTGACTCGATGTTGCTGGAGTTTTATATAATGTGAAATGTGCTTACCTTAGGGTGGAGCTGTTGTTGTGTTCTTGCCCGGTTGGCCGTCCATCCAGGGTCTGTTATGGGTGCTGAGACAGGAGCCGGAGATCACTGCTATCTTCGACCTCTTACCGTTACACTCACAGATCCCACCGGAGGTAGGGTACATCTCTATAACGTTCGACAACAGTTTTTATTGTCAGGACCAACAAAAAGTATTTCAAAAACCCCCACCTGGACGACGGAAATGCATTTTGTCTACCAACATTGCGGAAACTTCGCTTACTATTGAGGACGCGGTGAGACTATGGCTTATAGTTCACTTGAGTGCTGGTATTCCCTCGATCAGGTTTATATCATTGATACGTGTAAGTGCAAGTTGAAGTACTTCCATTCTGAACGGCAAATGTCCAGTCTGGACGTTTCCTGGGCTGGTGAGCAACAATGAGGTTCTCTAGAGTTCGATAGTTTTTCCTTCCCGTGATAGGCAAATCTAACTGCAAGCAACGTCGTGGACGATGTGGCCGAGTTCGAGACGGGTAAGTGGCGTATATTGTGTGTGCGCTTGTCTTATGCAAATGTATGAAAATTTGACTTCTCGGCTAATACGGCGAATATTCATATAATCTCATTATAATCGGGATGGCCGAAAAAGGGAGAAATAATGATGAAAAAATGGCCGAGAATTGTCAAAATTTCATGCATTTGCATGAAAAAAGCACGCACAGTAGTCGAAGCGTGGCTCAGAGTTTACTTGAGGCTCATAGAAACTAAGACTCGAATTCGGGTAGAAATGTACAGTAACTAATAGACTTTTCATATTGTCGCTAACACGCGTAGTTGATGAACATGTGCATATTTCCCACTGTCGCACTGTAGGTTCTGTTTTCGCCTGATTACGAAGGCCCGATACGAGCATTTGCAGGAACACATTATGCCCGAGATGATGAGATGCGAGATGATGGAACCAGTAGGAGTGGAGCTAAGAAGAGCCAATGGTCACGGCTTGGGCTTTAGATATTGGCTATTCTACGACTACGTTTGGGAGATCCTCGATATGTGTTGCATAATTGCATTGATCCGCCGCCACCTCAAGCGGTTGAAGATGCGCTCAAGAAACTGATGACTATGAGAGCTGTTGAGGTGAGGGCGTTTTTTTTCGGCTACTTTAGTTGCTTTTTGCCGAATTTTAGAGGCTTGGATCCTCTTTGACGGTATTATGAATAACTGTGATTCGTACAGCATTGGAAAAATATTCACCCGCACCTCCCGACTGTGGCTTTTCTCGAGTCTTCGAGTGACGGATATCTTGACCCTGGATACCTTGTATATTTACAAACTCGTTGGCTCTAGGGTGTTTTGTTTTTCTTCAGGGCAACACTGGGAAGCTATCGGACATCGGAGTGTTCCTCGCCGACCTTCCAGCGGACCCCCCTGTGGGCTTGTCCTTGATATATTCTCTCATACTAGGGTAAGTACAACACTGCCTCGTGAGTGCTGTTAACTCTAGTTTTGTTCATCAGCGTCTTTGACAAGGCAGTGACTATAGCTGCTATGCTCTGTCAAGGAGATCCAAGTGCTCTGTCTGTCCAGGATAAGGATACACCTCCCAACGGTGAGTTGATGGAAGAACTCATCTAGGGACTTGAATTTTTTGAACAGCCCAACTGGAGCCGGAGAATATGATGTTTGGGTACGCCGTGAGCGACATCTCGGACCACGCCCATTTGGTAGAGGTGTTCGAGCAATGGGATAGGCTTTACTCTAATTACGGCCATCAGCGAGCTTCCGATTTCGCTTGGAGGAGTGGATACAACAACAGAAGTCTTGTAGCAGTGCGCAATACACGAAGACAACTCCTGGACTTCGTTTATCAGAAGGGCCCCGCTTTGATCGCTACGAAGACTGAGTAAGCTGAGCTACTACTTCATGCGTCATTTTAGTGGTGGTCATTCTTGTCAGAGCACCAGCGGTGAAGCAGTGGCAGCTACTGACGGCTTGTTTGGCCGCCGCGCTGTCACCAAAGTTCGCGTTGCATGATACGGGAAAGCAGGCGTGGGTCCAGTACACTGAGCGCGCCAAGATAGATAGGGCTTCGAGGTGAGGCTCGAGGCTCGTTTGTCTCGGTG
>NW_003211409.1:379153-398989 GCF_000006405.1 Perkinsus marinus ATCC 50983
CGATACGAGTCTCTGAGGCCCTCGGGGTCATCCTCGGTACGGGTGTTCGGACGGCGATCGATACGACAATGGACATCTACGCACAGGTGAGAACACATCACTAAATTGGAGAGCATTTTCCGTAGGCTCTCAATGGTCGAGGCCTCGAGCTGTCTGCCTTGGATTACATCGAGGATGTTCGCAAGTTGCTGTATGAAATTATGGACGGTGTTTCTGTTCATTTTGGAAAGCGAGACCGTAACGGCAATATGCTGTCCAAACGTGTGCCATCTCCTTAATCGCGAGATTCAACTTGACGTGGTGATACTAATTTCAGCCTATCGGCCGCTTGCGTTCGGGTTCGTTCTCTTTGAGGCGGGTCTGACCGTGTTTCAAGTCTAGGATGACTCGTCTCGGACGGGCGTCATCTCTTCCAAGGTTACTACCCGGGGACTGTGCTTGGTGTGTGGCGTTTCTGTGTGATATGCATCTTCTTTGCCTTGGTATTCTTTTCGCAGTCTGAAGACACTTATTGTTCTCCTTCCAATTCACTCGCGTGTCGAGTCGTCTATTGAGCCGTGTACTATACGCCAGAAGTTCGAAAATGAATAACAATAGCAATAACGTTATGTTAGAGGGAGGGCAAGACACTGATGGTCGCAAATTCAGCAGTCTACAAGGTAACCGACTGTTTTTTTCTCAACCTGGAAAGTGAACTCATTGACAGATATGTGGAGCGAGAAGCTTTCTGCTGGCTCTGATGAGTGGTACGGTAAGGCAGTGTCCTATTGGGAGAATCAGCCTTCTTCCGATGACGGGGTGAGGCTATTGCTTGCGAGTACGTAGGCTGGCATCTCAATTTAATAGGTCCTCCAAGGCTTTGAAGGGCTGTCGCCAACAGACGTGATGGGCTCTCTCAAGTTCCTCGATACGATAGAGAGAAAAGTCCCCAACCCCCCGATGTATACCAACTTTTGAGCACTTCTAATTCACTGAGTGATTTTCCAGGTTCCGCACTGTGGTGGACTGCGGTGCTGGAATCGGGCGAGTCAGTCGGGAAGTCTTGACACAGCGATTCCGTGAGGAACTGTCATTGATGTATGTGGCGCTGATGTTGCCGTTTCAGAAACGATAGATCTCGTCGAACCTTGTGCTAACCTCCTTGATACGGCCAGGAAGACTCTCAGTCCTGCCGCCACTGCACCTTGCCATGTGGAGAGGTGCGCTAGGAGCTCCCCATTCACACAGTCGTGAACGCCCTTTGGATAGGTTCTTGCAAATGGGTGTTCAAGACTTCAACCCAGAGCTTGGTCGTTATGATATGATATGGAACCAATGGTGTCTCCTGTAGCTCGTTGATGAGAGCTATGATGAAAGCGCACTGGGTTTGCTTCCTGTTAGGTATCTCACCGATGAGGACCTCGTAGCGTATCTCAAGCGTTGCAAGGCTGCCTTAGCTCCCAAGGTCAGGGGGGTTGCTTCACTCCAGACGCTCTAGAGTTCTGCAGTGTTCGCCTCTATTATTTGTTAACAGTCCTTGTGACAGTTATGATCTGTTTTAGGGCGGCGTAGTAGTCGTGAAGGAGAATGTGGTTATTGAGGGTAAGTTCGTGGTCGATAAAGACGACAACTCCATCACTCGCACGGACTCCCAGTACAAGACGTTGTTCGCACGAGCAGGGCTGAGCTTAGTGCTGGAAATGATACAACCTCACTGGCCAGACGTAAGGTGTGGGGTGAATTGCTTCTCTGAGTGTTCTACTGATTAGGATCTCTTCCCGGTGAAAATGTACTGCTTGCGATGAAGAGCTATTCAAGCAACGTTCACATCCTGTTTCTCTGTACACTCTACTGGTTTGAGTTGCTAGTAATGACGTAAAGACCCACCCATAAGTCCTGTGGAAATTGACGAACAACTAATTCCATACTGCCAGACTTCAGTCGATGGAAGCATCCAGAAATACCACGCGCTTTGGAAACTCAAGTGTCACTGCTGTCAAAGCTAAACCACTTTCCAGACTCGAAATTATGTTCATCGGGAACTACGTCTTTTCTGAAACTGGACAATAAGGCGCACATATTTCAACCACTCGACACGAGGCTTCTCTCTGGGAGAGGGCATGAAACCGTTGGGACAGCTCGTCTTTTAAATTCCGAGACTTGAAGACAAACTCCTCGACAAGAACAAAATAGCTTCACGGCGTGTGTCAGGTTAAAGTCCAACGTCGTCGCCGTTTGGTTAGACTTGGTGCCGATGTGCTAGCCACTTGATGAGCTCTTTGTTGCGTTAAATATTCCACTCCTGGGCGCGTGGGTCTGGTGGGCTGGAAGGCAGGAGATGTCTGCGGCTTCCAGCCCTCGAAGCATCGAGTCAGTCCGACGGGCGCCTTTATCGGCGCCGCGCGGGTCGCCGGTCGACCGACCGATGCTTGCTCCCGGGAGTAGTGGGCTGGGATGAAATAAGTCAAGCACGGCATGCGCCGGCTGCCTTCGTAATGTCGTGATGATGTACGCTCGCACGAGCCGTTTCGCTACGCACGCTGAACAAGGATAGTGGTCGCACCACGGATGATACACACGCGTACTACCAGTGCGCACGGTGTGACACGCCCTTCGTATCGATATTCAACTTGTGTTAACTTGTTAACTCGTATTATTCAGTTAGTTCGAAACGCTGCAGAACGCACAGAAGGAGAAGACCAGACCACCTCATTCCCTCCCGACAGGATCCACTCTTCACCGCGGGGATGTGTCCAACGACCGAAACAAGCTTCACGGTGAAGCTCGAAAACTCGAAGTTGCTTATCAGAGGAGATCGAGTCCGACGCACTCCGATTATCCGATACGCCATGAGAGTCTCGAAAATGCACCATGCGATGCTTTCTGGTACACAGATGGACAGTAAGCATGTACAAGGTCATTAGATCGTAGGAGCGAGTCCTCCAGCATAGCCCACACACAAGCATTCAAACTAGTGGTTCGCATACTCCTCTAAAAGTAAGACTCCACCAAACAATATCGGGCAAAGACGTTCTGTTAAAATGCGTAAGCACATGGGATACATCAGCTTAGTTTGAGTAAATGTCAATTGTGCTTTCTGAGTGATTCGATCTGCTCTACCAGCGTGACAGGATGTGACTCGTACGCACTTCGACGAGGCGTAGTTGACACCGTCTCGCTCGCTGCAAGGACCTTACATGAAACACATAGAGAAAGCCATCTTTAGTATAGCTTACGCTCTCTAGAAACTCCTCAGGGGGGATGGTACCATTCAAGAGTTGCTTGCAATCATGGTCAGTGGCAGCGATGGCTTGTGCTAACTCGGTGAGATGGAGGCCGCCCGATTGGTTCAAATCGACGCCTCTGAACGTACCACTTCGAGAACCTGATAAGTTACCTCTATCCCCACCTGAATGCGCCCTTCATCTGTTCCATAGTCATCCAATTAACACCGCTCGTGTAGAGCATATGACAAAAGTCAGCGTAGGACACGTACCAAAGCCTGAACGGAGCAGATGAAGCCCACACTTGCAGCGATGTACTTTCCCCGGTCTTGGTCAACTACATCCGAGTGGTCTGACTTGACCACCAGCGGAGGGGCGACCTGGGGAGGACAATTTCGAACCTGGACGGATCCACCCGTGGTGTTACGCCAATGAGAAGATGCCGTCTCTTGGCAATTTGTCGATTTATTCCTCGAATCACGTAATGCAGTTTCACAGCACTCGCAATAAGGAGTTCACTTTCTGTCACCCGAACGTCTGATAAATGCCATGACGATTCTCATGCCGGCAATGTCTTTACTTGAAGAGAATACTGCCGGGGCAAGGAGAGCGAATGCTGCGCATGAACGCATCATGGGAGACGTGGCAATATGGGGGTTATATGAAGGTCGTCGAGCTGAGCGTTATAGTCGTGGTTCAGATTGTCGTTGTTACTCCTCACCGATGAAGGCGCTTTCTCTCACTTCCTCGAGGCGACCCATGATGGTGCTCCCATGTTTCCGTCTATCGCTTTCTTGCTTGACTTCGGCCTACTAGAAATGTATACGAGCCTGTGGTGGATTGTGGATGGCTCACTTTGAGGTTTTTATGGCGAAGTTCCTGTTCATATTCAACGCAACGACGACATGTCCGACAGCAGTCTCGATCAACTGACCAGAACGAAACTTGCGAAATGCGATTAGAAGAGAATTACTTTCAACTTTATTTTTAGCGTTTTCAAGCCGCTCTTGTTTGTAGTTCCTCGCACCTGAATTCCCATGTGACGTCCTCAGAGTTGTATCTTACCAGACAGGGTGTGCTCAGAGTTTGTCCCAACGGACTGAGAAAAAATGTCCTGGTGTGGTCTTTCCGTAGTGAGTTCACTTTGATATGCCTCCAGCAACCTTTCCTGCAGTCATCGCTTATCCCATGACACCTCGAGTAAAGGGCGTCTACGATCTCCTGAGGTCTTCCGCATAGATCGTGACAGTGATTGTGGTTTCCTTACATGGCTCCAGCTTTTTGGTACGATCTGCGCCCGTGTTCTCGGTAACAAACTAGATCCATGAACATGCAAATTCATTTCATTGTTATCATACGGTCCTTTCAGTACGTCCATATTATACACTAAGGTTGTAATGAAAAATTAAACCCTGGTATTCACCAACTCGAGAGCTCTTCTGGCAAGAAAGCTGACCATCGAGGAGAAAATACACACGGCGCTCATGTGGGCATAAAAGTTCGGCAAGGATTGGCTCTCGCCGACGCACTCGCGATCGGCCTTGGTCTTAGGAGGCATGATAAACACAGCAGTATAGTTTGTTATACATTGAGCCAAGGATCGCAGATTGTGTGCAGGTGTCTCCGGAAAAACCTACACTCGCGCCCTTTCCTTATGAGTCTGCGTTCACGCTCATATTCTACACACGTTCCCTGTGCAGCTCTCACTGAGATTCACTATTATCAACCACCATGAATAGCCTCCCTCCCTTCTCTAGGCCTCGATGTAGCGCCTTCCGAACTCGTCACCGTCAAGTTTGAATCTCATAGCGTAGCGTCTCGTATCATTTATTCATCGAGTTGAGAGGTCCTCGTGCAACAGCACTCCCACATGCTCGCGACAATGCAAACGCCGCCTATTCTGACGCTACTGTACGAATGACCCTAAGGCGTATTCCACCTGATTTCGGCATATCTCACTCGAGACACTTAGTCGAGCGTAGTCGATACTTGCGCGATGGTGCCGACAGTCATTCTAGCTGGTCCATTTCATCCCATGTCTGCTCTCTTTTCCGCTGACCCGCGTTGGAACCTCTGTCTCAGATCGCGCTATTCGAACCCCATATTCAACTCTTGAGCGTCGTTGCAATACCCACATCATACCAACATTCAACCGTGCACATTTTTGTATTTACGTGCCTTTGAATTCATGGGCGAGCGAGATCTACACGTCTCCCAATCCTTACCGTCTCTTGCTCAAGAGACAGTTCCTAAGCTACTCGGCTCTGCGACGAAGTCTCCGGTCCTACCCTCGTAAACTACTATGAGGAGTAGGTCCTCAGATAGGCGACACTATGAATCGAAGTCTTCCATGACTTGGCCTTCTCCGTAAGTAGCAACTCAAATGCTTCCGTGAGCGGTAGTGGCCCTGCCACTAACGGCACATACCGACGAACTTGAGCTTTATGGTTCTGGCTTGCATAGACCTAGTCGTCGTAGAGTGCTGGGCTTTTCTCTTCTTCCATGTTCCATCGTCTATTGGCATTCCCTGTTGTGGTGACCATTGCTAGGCGTGGACTCGGCGACTCCAAGGTGAAGAAATTTTCTAAACAGGTCCCACCGGCAGCTCACATCGTTCCCTTCTACTGCGCCCTCTCAGAATCTCCTTGCTTCCTCCCTCTGGGGTTGGCCAACTCACATTGGAAATAGCAGTTGGACATTCGACGAAAATGACTTCGCCAACAGGATCTTGGAGGATTCCCAAGCATTGACTATAGCCAGTTTAGTATGTGCCCCTGAGCCTCTAGCATCGAACTCTTGTGTAGGTAGGAGCATCAGTGGGCGTCGGCAAACAGTCGGGGTACCTTGAACCAGATTATGCTTCTATCTTAACAACCGAGTGAGCTTATGCTCCGATGGGTTCACCCCTTATCTTCGTCGTGCTCAGGAATTCTCTGGAAGGGTCCGCAGAGTATCAAACCGTTACACATTACGTTTATCTGGGCGACATCGCTCAGCGACTTCCAAGGCTCTCATCGAGTACCGACGTTGCAACTACGATGAACAAGTGGGCCACGTACTTTGCTGAGCATCCGACCCAACGGCCAGCTGGGGCAGAAGGGTCGTACAGCCGAATATTGGAGCTCTACCGAAAGGAGCCGGAAGTTTATGCGCCGCTTTTGGTGGCTTATGGTCTTCATAACAACGCACAAGGTTTACTTGTCGCAGAAAAAAGTCCCTTACCGACCACAGGAAAGTGCTCTCAGAAGAACAGCATATGGTCTCGTTATCAGATATTCACACTCAGCGAACAAGTAGCCTTAACTACCCCGGTGCTCTCCAGTTTTACCACACTTCTTACACTTCAGGGAAAGCCTTGCCTGAGGGTCGATCTTACTTTCGTTAAGAGTAGTGAAAGGTTTCGGATCTTCCTACTGTACCAAAACAATAAAGGAATCATTCCCAGAAGGTGACCTTACTTCCCAGCATTTGTTCACTTAGCATTTCAGGCAAGCGTCTTTCGACGTCGAAGCACTCCAGCGGATAAGCGCTTCCTCCGACCAATACGAATTCCAGGCCTCAGGAACACTACAACTCCAGGAGTATGGTCGGACGATCAGTTACCTCTATCCGCAGAAAGCTAGGGAATTCGGCTTGACATGGGACAAGGAGGAGTCGGGCTTGTTGAAGGAACGTAAGGCCATAGTACTCATACACGCTGTGGCCTGTGGCTGGCCATCTTATCTGAAGGGCTACACACTGAATGGCACGATGTGACTCTGTTTGTGTTGAACACGTTGTCTTAAACATGTTCATATTGTTGTTGTTTGCTGTTCTCTTGTGATCTGTTGAGTTGATGATATTTAGGTACTGCAGGCATTGACAGGATGTGATACGTATCACTAACAACAAAGATAAAGCACCACTTTTCACTATAGGAACTGGTTTCTCTTCGCAGGGGCCGTCGTCTTCAAGTGTTTTCATAATAGTTTGCTTTATTTACCATTTTCATACCATAACGTGATGGACTCCCGAGAGTATTTGGCACATCTCCGTATGCTGCAGAAAAAGCTCAATACTTTCCGTGACCAGCTTCTCAGGATGGACTTATTATCAATCACACGAGTAGTCAGGCTAAGGGAAGCATGGTCCGATGAAGACTCCCCAGCTCAGATTTCCGGCGCCGGCTTCGACATTGAAGGGGACAGTGGGGCACCACAGCAGACCGAGCCGTCGACGCTGCAGAAACAGGCGTAAAACGGCACGGTGTGTACTGTTTCGATGACGCTGGCAGATACTGGGAGGCACTCCTACAGAAGATGAGCAATCTCATAACTACGTTGAAGCAAATTCAAACTGCTATGCATAGGGACTTCTACTTGGTAAAATGACGGCAGTTTTTTGCTGTTGACCATCTATTTCAGTTGGGTGTAGCGCCGGGGTCGCATATCTACATGAGCCCGGCTGCAGTGCCCGAGATGCTGAAGTTGCCAGGGAGAGCTGAGTAGCAATCATACGTGTCGGTCTTTGGTGAGAATGTATTGGAAAGGTATAAAGCCGGGCCTACAGGGGAGACTACAATTTCGAGTAATGTGAGTAAACGGAAAGCTCGGGAGGCTGAGAGGGCCAAAAGTGATGAGGAGGCACCTGAGGTAAAACGGCAGAAGATGGAGAGGAAAATAGACCTGTACAACAGAGCGATGGATAAGGTCATTAGCAACACTATAGTAGGTCAAGGAAGAGCCTAGTGGGTTGGGATATGCTATTGGTTTCCCAGGATGCTGTCGAGGAGAGCTCAGTGCCAATACGACCAACGGCACCATCAGCGACCAAGAGCGAGCCTGAGGAAGGCGAGGTACTGTTGGTGGCTTATCAGACGGTGAAGAGCTGCTTGGACTCAGGTCGCAGTGAAGGGCCGGGGTGTTCGTGTAGAGGATGTTGTGAAAATGTTGACGACGATGACAAGTGCTGAGCGGCAGAGACATATGCGATGAATGTTTCTACAACACATATAGTATCTAGTTGGTATTTCAATAACCCCCATGGGACCATGCCAGCTGTTGGCCATCGGACATGCCGCGCTCCGACCCTTCTGAGCTCTCCTTGCCTCTCATTAACCCCTCACGTCAACCTAAGAGGCGTCTTCGGAACATCGTCATTGGCTTTGTCATCATAGTAGCCGTCTTCGCGGTCCTCTATGCTCTCAAATGCCTGGTCGCTGGGAACTCGGTAGAGGCGACTGAGCCCAACACCCTCTTACCGGTCACAGCTGTATCTAGTCTTGTTGGGGACCTCTGTAGCTACGGCAGACGGCACAATATAGAGTACCATGGCTACTTCTCGGATCACTCGCCCTATCTCTCAATTTCCCTCTCGCGATCCGGGGCCGGCAGCAACAAGACCATTGACGACTTTATGAGGTATCAAGAACGCCTCGACCCTGCAGTTCCACCGGATGTGTCGATAACGAACGTTAGTGACGTTGAGAAGTACATCAATAACAAGAGGGAACACTACGGCTCTTTTCTGAAGTATTTCGACTCGGAAGTAAGGCAAGCCGCCAGTGTAGATGATGTGGTCCGCACTCATTTCCCCCGTGTTAGTAGAGGCCTTGGGGGCGCGGCATTCCATCCTCTTATTCTCACGGGCGTAGCGTTGGAGGCGGAGAACGGTCTGTTGCTGGCCGAGGGCTTGGCCTACCTCCACGTTAGAACTATGCGGGATGCAGATCCTGAGGAAGCTTCAATGGTCGCCCCTGTCTCGAGTGCCTCCCCTGTTGATGTCCTCTTCAACTTCACTGCGGCGATCTCGGAGATGCTACCACTACCCAATGGGACTACTCGAGCGGACTTCCTCACTAAACCAGAGCTTCGCAGTGTCTTGTTGAAGCAAAGGGTAGATTGGCCTCAAGATTTCGACCGACTACAGCGTGCCGTATCCGATCAACTCATCCCGTTGGCCGCTGCTGCGCTATACTACTCTGATAATGAGTTCTTCGTCCTCCACGGTTGGACCTCCCTCTACGCGCTGGCAAGGCTGATACCCCATTTGGGCAGAGCCAATGTCGATACGGCAAGGTCTGCTGTGGACTCCTGGTTCCGGGCCTATATGGCGGCGTTTGCTCAACGAGGGCTTCCCGGTGCTAAAGACGTCAAAGGGTGGATTCAGGGCGAGCAGGAGGAAGCCCAACTAGAGGCCGATTGGACCACGTGGACCCAGCAGGGACAGGAGGTTGTGAACAAAGACCCTGGCCAGGTAAATGTCGTTAGGAGCTCCTCCACTTCATTGAGGTCTTCGATAGGTTCATGTTATTAAGAGTATATGGATGCTGCATATGCGGTGGGCTGAGGCCAATCCTGATGATGTGAAAACGCGTCAGATGATGGCGCGTGCCGCCAAGAACTTGGCTGAAAGACCTATACGTTTCGCCAAGGTTTAGGTTTGGTTTACGATGGTTGGTCGTAGCAGTATGTGACATGCTCATGCGCCCTCTGTCTTGACGCCGACCTTCGAGTAGAAGTTCTCGACTCGGCGGTCGTTGTGCTCACTATTTTCAAGGTTCATTTGCTTGACAGCGGGCTTGCTCGAGTGGTGGCCCATTCGTTACAACTTGGGTTATTACATCTGATTCTTATTCGAATGCAGTTGCTGTGTTCGTGTGAAATCCGCTCCCAGTGCTGTGGTCCCTCTGTTGGCCCCTATCCATTTCTGTTATCCAATAGGATGGGCGCGGCATCTCCCACCACCTCTGATGCCATCAGCTCATCGTCTGCTGTAGACAGAGTCCTTCAGGTAGAGGTCCTCCAGAGCTACATCATGCAGTTTCTCTCGGTGCCCTCGTTGGCTGCGTAGGTCAGCACATCTCACTTGCCATGGGCGCATCGGCTCCTCTGACAGGTTCGGTCTCACTTCCAGTAAGTTGTATAGAGTCTATGATTCTGAGCTGGCCTGGACCGACATTCGCCTCCGAACTTGTCGGGTCGTACCATCCACCACGCAGATCCACAGTGTGTCTGCTAGAGAGCTTTTCCATGCGTCCTTCGAGGCTTCTAAGGTGAGTAGGCCGGGAACGACTTAACGGCAATTCTGAATTCATCAGGGAGTGGTAGCATATGAGGAACGAGACTTTGAGGCAGCCATCAAGTGCTATAATCGGGCACTATCGATTTTTCGAGGTTTGTGCGATGGACTATAGCCGGTATGAGAACTGCTTCCCACAGATGTAACCTTCATTACGAGGTTGGCCGACGTCATGTACGCTACTCGAGATAGGCAGAGAGCCAAGGCCTTGTATGAGGAAGCCCACGTGAGAAAGTTGCTGAAGGTCTATCGCGCGAGTTGGTTGTAGGCCGCCAATCCGAAGAATTCGTATGCGGTCAATGGGCTTGCTCTTTTTGCACGGTCGCAGTCCGAGGAAGAACGACTTCTGCGTTTAGCTGTTGAGCTGGACCCTATGAATAGCTATGCTCTGGCGAACCTCGGTGGGATCATTATGTGTGAGGCATGGGATGATCTATCGCGGATGCGCAACCAGGAGGCGGAGGATCTTTTGCAGAGGTACGTGGAAGTCGCTCGATTGATTTTGATGTGGTGTGCTGCAGAGCTGTCGACTTGAATCCGAAGCTGTTTTACGCCCCCACGTATGCTACAGACGGTGCGAGCTATTCAACAGCTGAATAGTATGGACACGTTTATGCGCACGGTGCTGCCTGAAGTTGCTGAGTTGAACATCCCTCAGTTTCCTTGACTAGACATATACAGAATTGTTGTGTTGCCTTCAAAGTGGACATTTGAAAAGTGATACATCCAATTGGGAAGCCAATTCTAGGCAGGCCCTCTCTTCGCTCCGTCTGGGAACCTTGAGCTCCCACCCATCGTTCCGCTTTGTCTACTGAGGCTAAACATCTCAATTGACCGACCGAGCAACTCCACCAGCCTAGGATTCGAACCACGCTATTGAGGCGGGCTTGTTAGTCTCAACTCGTCAATTTATAGATATGCTAACTTAGCATTGCTAAGTGCGCTATATCCGTGAGGTTTGACGAGTTACACAGATTTATCGGGGTTAGAGAGTCATCCAGCCGCTGTAACGGTCCCGCTACTGACAACCCAAGGCCCATTGTGGCGGTATCTTCATGAAACGGTTATGCATGATTACGATTCGCCTATGGTTTGAATAGCAACAGTGAAAACAGTGAAAGACGGAAACGATGAAAATGTCTCTGAAACCGACAGAAAAGTTACCCACAACACCATCACTAGTCTCATCTTCGGCCACCACGGAAGCCTCCCCGGAAACTCCCACCACCGGATCCCCTGACTGATGCAATACGTATGGACGCCATGTCATACAGCGATTGTGGGGGTGTCTGGGATGGAACGAGGATGAGACTAGATGGTAAAGGCTCGTATGATCACCTGTTTGACGTCTTCCATGCATTTGACGATGTCCTTGGCCATCCTCACTCTATCAGGGGTGTGAGTGTCGTTAGTTATGAATGTGAGTGAATTGCCTACAGCGCCGGCCCTTCCTGTACGGCCGATCCGATGGACATAGTCTTCGATGGTCCTTAACCAACTCAGAGATGATATGACCAACTGTATGGAGACTCACTTAGGCATGTCGTAGTTGACCACCCACTCAACGTTCTTAATATCAAGTCCACGCTGAGCAACATCGGTCGCCACCAATACATTACAGCGACCTAAAAGAGATGACACTCGTGAAAAACAACCTTGGGAAAGGCGACTCACCAGTCTTGAAGTCGTTCAGTATCCTATCCCTCTCACGTTGTTCCTTATCGCCATGAATAGACGCTGCGTTGAAGTTGTTGTACCTACAAAGAGCTCACGAGGGCCAAGCCTATCCCGGTTCACCTCATCTCCCTGGTCAAAGCATCTGCGCCCTTCTTAGTCTCAGTGAATACTATAATGCGACTCCCTTTAGGATACCTACAGTAGCAATAGGACGAATCCCATCACAAAGAGTCGCCGACGTTTCCTTGATCCAGTCGAAAAACATCTGTCTCTTGTCCATCTCAGGGACCACCTCGACCCTTTGCTTCACATCAGGATTAGCCTGAGAGCCCCAGACAGCATTCGACCACCCTTACATCGACCAAGCTCCCACCTGCAACTGCGTGTTGCCAACAGTGAGCCTTATAGGCTCCTCACGACAGAAGTCCCTCGCCAACGATTGCACCTATCCATAACGGACTTGAACCCACTTGAACTGGGCACCTAGCCGACCTCCTTGGGCCAGGTAGCACTCCACATAGTAGTCTGGCGGTCGGGCCTAATCTGGCTCACAATTGGGGTTCGAACCCCATGTCCAACATCCTATCCGCCTCATCCAGCACGAGATAGCTGAAGCCGTAGGAACGCCATGAAGGCAAGTAGTACACAGAAAACAAACTTACGTGACGCGCTTGAGGTTGGTCACACCAGTCTCGAGAAAGTCAAGGAGCCGTCCTGAAGTAGAAGCAAATTCTCCACTAGGATGGCCGAGGGGCCAACCACACCTGGAGTGGCGATACAGATCTCAACGCCTCGACGGAGATCGTTGGCTTGGTTATAGCGAGGCACACCACCAAAGATAGCTGTGTTCATAACGCCAGCCATCTTGCCGAATCTGAGGCTATCACTGCATCAAGGGTATGTTGGATGGCGCCTACCTAGTGGCCTCAGTCTGGACTTGCATGGCCAGCTCTCTGGTCGGGACCAACACCAACACTACAGGACCATCACCGTGTTTCAACGGCGCTTGAGCGTTTACGTGTATCTACACACAGATTTTCATACAGGAACGACCAAAAGCTGAACCTACGATGGCCGGGAGCATAAAAGCGACGGTCTTGCCGCTGCCAGTCTGTGCCACACCAACCTGAAATATTTCATAATCGATCAACCTTGTCATACGAAGGAGCGCACCATGTCCCTTCCCGAGAGGGCCACGGGCCAACCTATCTTCTGTATGTTCGTGGGCTCAGTGTAACCGGCCTTGTCGAGTTCTTTCATGAGCACCTCAGGGAACTGACCCTGCTCGAACGTCCTTATGGGTTTAGGAATAGGTGGGGAACCTTGTATCTGACCACAACACCGAGGACCTGACCCTGAAGCCATCACCAATGTTCTCACCGTGATATCAGCCTCAGCCAAGAAAGCAGCACAGTCTTCATCAGTGAACGCTGCTACTTCCGGATGCTCCTTATAAAACTTTTTAGTGAAAGGCGTCAGCGCCTCTCCCTGAATGACCAATAAAAAGGTCACAGCCAACAACTAGGGCCCACCTGCCAGTTGATCGGCTGGAGCCCACTACCAGCAAAGGCTTCAGTGTCGCTCACGCTGTTACCACGGGAATAGGCTGAGACGGAGCATCTCAAAATGTCTATCGCCAACCCTTACCTCCACCGCGTCCCCTTTCGCGGCTGTCGAACTCATAAGCATCAGACGACCTAACCTCATCAGATCTACTGGGCGTATCGGACCAGTGGTCGTGGACAGCGGGCTCAGTACGCAGTGAGACTTTAGGTGCCTATGAGACAGGACGTAGCAGTGGACCACAGGTTGGCCGTAGCGGTTACTGTTGGAGGCGGCGGCGGGCGTTTCATAGTGATCGCGGCAGCAGAGGTGCAAAGACGGACTTGGTCACTGACGGGCCGGGCCGATAGGGTCGAGGCGATACGGCCAAGGGCAACAGGGGCCCAAGAGGCAGTCAGTCGTAGGGTAGAGAGCATCACTATGGAGGAGATGGGAGCTGCGCAAGAACGATGATCAGCAGTTACACATGCTGATAAAGAAAATTCGAGAATATACGACAAGGCCTACAATAAGTAGTGTAGCAATGATCAGGAAACTGAGGCACTCCACGGGGCAGGTTTGGGTACCACACCCGTAAACCATACGTTGCACATGCTACTTAGGGCACTCTACTGAGGCGTCCAGTCTCAACCCGCTTGCAGGTCCTTCATCCTCTTATACTCTAAATGCAGGGGGACCATCCTCCGTGTTTGTCCCAAGCCAACGACCATCTGGTGAACATCATTTAAGTCCATGTAGTATGTCAGTGGTATCTCCTAGGGCTTGCACTGGACACTCACTTCTCGCCCATCGCCAAGCAGCTTTATACGCCCACCGTACTTTGACGACTGCATTACATCAAGCCTAAGCGGACACTCAGGAGTGCAACTCTCCCTATTGCAACAAGAAGTCCTACTTGAACCACTTCCCATCATCGCCACGCCGCAGAAAAAAACAACACAAATGCACTCAAGCACGACATGAAGTTTTCATCAATGAGCTCAATCAGGTGCCAACTGGTGCAGGATTCCCCCAACAAGGTCCAAGTTGGGACGTTGGTACTATCCAATGCACCGCAGGATGTAGACGTCCAAGTCGGCGACCAAGGGACGGCTAGCGTCCTCCTCAGGTGGCCCTTTGTCTTCCTGATGAAAATCGCGAGAAAGACAGTGCATGTTGCTCATGGACTCGGACACCGAGAAGGCCTACTTGGGGCCCTCACGTTTGGGGTACAATAGGAACAACATCTACGGGTTTTACACCACACGCCTTGCCTACTGGGAAGAGGCCAGGGAAATCGCATCAAGCGGAATTATACTCGTCTTGGTCCCAGAGGGCAGATCTCCAAGCCCTAGATGACCAAGCATTGAAACGCAGCGCCGGCCCTTGGCCGGGAACTCCAATGTGACAGTGTAGTAAGTCTTCCAAGGCCACTTCAGAGGACCTGGCCGTCGACCCTGGAGGAGGCCATTCCACATCATACTGTAGCTCATCGCACCACCGCATATGTTGGCACCATTGAAGGGGAGGACGCGTACCCGAGGCTGCGGGTACGAAGGGCACCATAACCCAATACCGGCCGGAACCCGGAACGTCGATCTCAATACGGCTACGAGACTGCTAAAGGGCTACCATCCCAGGAGGGGAAAATCCACTAGAGTAAACCTGAATATTTGTATAGAAGACAACTAACGCAAGTAACAAGGGACTCAATCAGGAGTGGTACGCAAACATGAATAAGGAAATTATGAGCAAGTGTACAAGCGATGCAGAAATGCGCTATACGGCGACTACAACAACAGCAGCAACAACTCGAACGTATCAATGGGCGTGTCTCAGGTCGTGTTGGACCCGACGAGCCGAGTCGACCACCAGGCCAGCTGATACTGTTAGGGAATTGCGGTCGAGTACAAACTGCATCATAGAGTCCACTGATCCGAACGGGAGAGGGGCTCCTCTACCAGCAGCACAGTTCTCTTGAGGTGCTGTAGAATCTCGTCGATCGACCCCGGGTTCGATTCCCGCATCCGGCATTTCTCCCTCCGAATATTCGCTCTCGCAGTAGCCGTCAGACCAATAGCCCTCTTGGGTCGACATAGTGCCCATCACAGGTTCCTCTTCCTCGTCAGGCCAGTCCAAGTCATCGGCCTCATACTCAGCATTGTCCAGGTACCCACAACAAGGGCAGGGAGAAGCGCTCGGCATCGGACTCGTATCGGGGGAGTTGGCCGCTGAGGCCAGATGGCCGGCCCATACACCACGGAGGCTCAGCAGTGGGTCCTTCAGACATTTCTCCATATCTGGGCTTCGCGCGCAGACCTTATCCGCTGCTTCTTGTAACCAGGAGGGATCAGCACTCCAGTATGGATCCTCCAGGAAGGCCATACTGGTCGGTGAACCAACAATTAGACTGTACAACGAAGGCAATGTGACGTTTTTACCTGAGTAAAAACGGTGAGGCCGTCCCAACATCGACCAGGACCCACCCGAAATCCCGTCATCTCCACTGATCTCACCAGGCAGTGAGACCTTATTCCCAAACTGGTCTTCGATGACCATTTCCATGTCACTGTCCCCAAGACCAGCCACCCCGCTGCCTTCCACCCGAGGGGTCATCGAGCTCGTGGGGTAGGCCACGACACCTCCAAAGAACCCGTCGTCAATAACTGGGACAATGATACTTCCCAATGGGACATCGCCAGAGAACGCATACCAATGCCCGAGCTCTTAGTCCCCGGCGTTTCCGAGAGGGGCCCTGGGGGCAAAGTAAACTCGTCTGAACTCCTTCTGGACGAAGGACCACTGCTAGCCCGGGAGCTGGGCCCAGCCGGGGACATACTTCTCGGGGTCGTAGACCACTTCTTTTTCCAGTATGCTGACTTATGGATCTCGCCTGAAGATAAAAGTGATGCCCGTAGTGGAACTGATAGGCTCACGCTCCCGGTGGAGAATGATCCGCAATGTCCCAACGCTCGAGCCGAGGGCACATATTTCACCCACAGGGGAGTTGGGCAGGTCCCGAGGCTCCGCAGTGAGCTGAACAGTGACCGATCCAGGACCAGCGGCTGGCCATGACCCACCACGTCATGCTCCGGTGTGACCATCGTGACATCGTCTTCCCCCGATGCTGGCTTATAGTGCCACAACGAGACTTGCAGCTTAGCCGGGTTCCCACCGCTTGAAGGAGTTATCTCCTCAACCCTCTGTGCTGGTTCCTGTACCAGATGCCGATGCCTTGGGCAGTCCCTCTGCTGCATCTCTGGTCGCGGGGTAGTCGCACCACTCACACCAGCGCTCAGACCAGCCTCCTTAAAATACGTAAAGGCTGGCAGTATCCGTGTCAGGGGATACAGCGATCCTGAGAGACACACAGAGTACGACGGGTGGAACATGGTCCCGCCGTCTACGGAGGGCCACGGCCATTCTCCTCAGAATAGTCTCGTCCTTCACCCTAAGGGACTCCGGCCGACGGTCATCTGGTGGTTCGTCGTCGATAGGAGTAAAATGGAAGTACCTAAGATACTGTGCGCACAGCAAAGATTCCACCTCGATGCAGACCATCGTTCCATAATCGCACTGCGCTGCTGCCTCTTCCGACGACGCCTCGGTGGTGTCGCCTTCCCCTCCAGTCCATCCTCGTCTTGGACAACCCTTTTGACCTCCAACGTGTAAGATATCTTATTTTTGAAAAGGAGGTCCGACGCGTCAAGGTAGGACCGGCATCCGAACTTCTCGGGTACCTTTAGGACCATTTCCACCAACCCTATGACCAGTTCGCCTCGCCCCACCAGCAATGCAAACTTCCGACAAGGTACGGGTTCACCCATGAGGTCCCTGGTCCTGGCCTGGGCGATGACCTCGCAGGCTTTCACAATGAACTCATGGTACCTGATGATAGATCCCATAAGCAACCGCTGACCGCAACTACGCAGCAAAGAGCTCTTCCGTTGACAGCCTCGGTACTGTGCCACTACTGACCGCTCCACTGCCTGAGTGTCTCGGCCCAGTTGGATGCCGCGTAAGGAAGGTGGGGTGACCAGTGTGCTCCATTAAAATAACGGCTTTGATTGACCTTAAACTGTGGTCAGTCGGACCGGCGAATCAACTCGATACGATACGAGATTAGGAAAAAGCTCAGAGGTTCACAGACCATCCTTGGTCAGTAGTGAGCTCCACATGATTATAGTCTGATGGGAAAACCTGACGATTGGCGCCTATGAGAAAATTGACGACTCGGCGAATATCGTCGACACTGAAGCCGGAAAACGATCAAATTATGAACTCCTCTTCGATGATCTAAGGATAACAGAACAACTCTAGTAGCCGTGATCCGACCAAGCACGCACCTCAGTAGTAAAACTATCATCAACAATCACCTCTTCCTCAATCACCACTGTTGGTTCTTCCTCCAGGTAAACCTGACAGCGTCAAAGACCAGAACTGTGAAGTCGGCATCATAACACTTCTGGCTCTCTGGTGATGATTACTTCCTCCCGACCGAACACTGGTGACGGCTCGGCGACAACTTCCTCTTCAATTATCTAAGAAGTACAGCAGTGGATCAGCGACCAGGCTGAGACCGCTCACCTCGGTATTGCCAAATTGGTCACGGATGATGATCTCTTTGACCTCCGACCTGGGCTGGACCTCTTCCACGATCTGCCATGACAACGGTTCGTGCTACAGTTCACCATCTTACCTGACCTCAACACAGCCGTCATCGTCGTCGATGATGATGGTCATGGACAGAAAACACAGCAAACTTACGGGAAAGTAGCAGTCGGGAATCGTTACGCTTCGTCGTAGTACTCAAAATACCATACGGAAATCCTCACGAAGTGCTTAGAACAAGTCCACCGTGGTCTCCGAATAGATATACCTCGAGAACACAAGGGAATCTTCGCACACAGGCTCATCAGCCACGGACCAATTAGACCACATTAGATTAAATAACAATATAGCTCATTCACACTACCCAGGAGCATTCAACAACACAACAGCTGCATTTGTATTGTCACGCACACATAGAAACGGCTGACACACTGCTGAGGGCAATAACGGTGCAGTGAACGAATGATCTGTGGGGCATTTACAAAAGGAACTTCTCCGCCTTACTGGATAATGGTGGTCTCATCATCAACAACGACATCATCATCACTACCAGCGACCGGTTGGACGTCTCCTATAACCTACAACAGAGTCATACTACCACACGAAACCTTTGCAGCACCCTACCTCTGGTTCTTGTTCATAAACGTCATCAATCACCACAGCCTTGTCAGTTGTTTCTGGCACTTCCCGGACCTCTTCTACCACCTGAGCCTGACAGGTCGGCATCAAGGGAATGCTTGCCCAGGGACCCTGGGTCAGGGTACCTCTTTCGGTTGAACATAGTCGTCAGTTACGGTGGTCTCTTCCTGGACCAAGTCGGTTGGACGATCTTCGTCAATGACTGTCGTTTCCTCGGTAACTTCCGGGATCTCCTCCACTACCTGGGAAAAGCCGATCGATGAGAGTTTGAGGGAATCCAACAGATGCTGACTTCTGTCTGGTAAGGCTCTTGAACAAAGTAAGACATAATCAAAAAGCAATCACAAAAACTCTAACAGTATCGATGGACACAGCTGGAAATACGAAGAGCCAATCCGGAAATAATCTGGTTATCGATCTAATACGAACTAACATAGGCAAGGGAAAGTTGGACAGGCCTCCGTGAGTCAGGCCTCCGTGACATATGTGGACACTCGTGACTCACAAGAGTCGTGAGTGCGTTATAGACTCGGGAAGATTCTATCCTCCTGTGATATTGACTCTGTCACCGTAGCGTGGTTCTAGGACTAATTGGCGAGGCATGCCGATTATCAAGTGGTTTTGGAAGAGTTTAACGCGCAGTTCTGCAGTTAGGAAAGCGGAGAATAACCCCTCCTCCACCAGGTTGGACGAGACACAATCATCTCTCCGACTACTTGGCCGAGTAGAGTGGATGAATCAACAGAGAGTGATTTGATGAAGTAGGTATGTATTCTAACTTCCGCCGTACCGCTCTCAAATGCAATGCTCCAAACCTATTTAGTTAGGAAAGTGTTGTGGACACACTAGGCCTTGATGATTTGAGGGCCTTAACTTTAGGTTAGGACCTAACGCTAGGCGTAGAACCTTAAAATGGCTCACTTAGGTATCACAAAGGGAGAGGAATTCGTAAGGAAGTCCTAAACTTGAGGTGAAGGACAGGAAGGGCCTTAAGTGGTCAGGAGTTCTGAAAATGATCGAAAAATATAAGCTAGGTGGCCCAAACGGCAACAGAAATTGGTCAAAACGGAAGCAGCCGATAAATGATTTATATCACCAGAGGCCC